>NW_020218753.1:0-24464 GCF_003070985.1 Temnothorax curvispinosus | reverse complement strand
TATTTAAATATAATCAAAATTATTAACATATAAAATATAACTAAATAATTTTTTATATGCTATGTTCGGTATCCGATATTTGATATGCATGAGATAATTTAATTATAGCGATGTTCGGTATCCGTGATTTCCCACAAAAATACGAACTGCGTAACGCACGACGAGTAGCGTGACCGGCGCAATATTCCCCATAGAATTATGTTTTATTTGCCGTTGCGTAAGGAGAGACGCGTATGCATGTAAATCTGACGATCAACGCATCGTTCCAGCAGGGTTTTGCAAAATCTCGGTAAAAAGAAGCGCCGGCACACACACACACACACACATAAGCAAATATCAGTCTTGGATATGCTTATTACCGCGTCTCGTCATGCGAAACTTGATTCTTATAATAATAGAATCGAACCGGTCTGTGTGCGGTCACGCCGATCTGCATTTTTGTGTGGCATACACATTGCGGAAACGCTGTTCGAGCTGCATATGAAATTTTCGGTGAAGTTATACTTTCCGATTGTAACGGTAACATTTGCAAAATAAGTAAAAATTTCTGGCACTAGTCCCTGAGAAAGTAATTAATAAATATTAATTACTCCAAATTTTAATATCTCCAAAAAAGTCTCTAAAGAGAAATTCACTAACAAAAGTTGTAATTGGAAATTTCATTCTAATTTATGTAAGATACTCGTATAAGAGAAGGCATTGTTATGTTGCGTTATGCATGGATGTTTCACCGATTATTACTTACCCGTTATTTTATCAAATACAAAGTTATGAAGGAATAATTTGAAGATATTTTTTAATGTAGATATCGACATAAATGGATAATAAGACTTTCGCATAACACTGTGATATTAATATATAAATGCGAAATTTACATCTCAGTATATGTGTACTAAATATACGTTATGTTATTTTACTATTAGTATTTTATTTATTTCTATGGAATTTAATCCATCCCAAAAAAAGCTCTAAAAATATTTATTAAAATCTATTAAAAGAAAATGCAAAAATACGTTTCTGCTACAAGATAATGGCACACGTGTAAGATAAGCAAAAACTGAAATGTAAAAAATGTTGCTGCATGAAAAATAATAACGTATCGTCTATTCAACGAGTGTTAAAAGAAAATTGAATCTCCATTCATGTATATTTATTCACGAGATTAATTTTCGCGAGTCACGCGTTCTTGCTTGCACGTGCTTGCTTGCATTTCTCTGCGTAGCATTAGTGAATCATCACTATTGCAATCAGGAATTAGATTGACATCTCTAAATTTTTCGTGTGAAAAGAAAAAAAAAATTACATACTTGAATTTACATACAATGAAATTACATACTTCGATAATGCGTTTACAATTGTTAAATTTCTATATAATATATTTGTTTCTTAAATCAAACCGGAAATATCTTCAAATTGTGAAATGTACACGATCTACTGAAGTTAAAGTGAATAAAATAAGTCATAAAATTGCAATTTTTTTAACTTTTTAAATACAGGTAATTTAAATATCTGTACTCTTTTTTAAATATTTTTTAACACAA
This sequence comes from Temnothorax curvispinosus, assembly GCF_003070985.1. Taxonomy (NCBI): domain Eukaryota; kingdom Metazoa; phylum Arthropoda; class Insecta; order Hymenoptera; family Formicidae; genus Temnothorax; species Temnothorax curvispinosus. The sequence goes on along the minus strand of NW_020218753.1, from coordinate 22,923 downwards.
AACCTGCATATATTTATACGCAAGAAAATTATTTTTGATATTATAGTAATACGAACATACACATACGTACTCCTCACCAATAAAGTTCAAAAATTAAATAGAATGAACCTCCTTATTAGCTCTGTTTCAAAAACAGAATATATTTTCTTTTATTATAAAATATACCTAAAGATAATACCTAAAATTTATAACAATTTATAATATACAAAAATTCTTAAGCTGTTTAAATTATGTGTTACAATACTAAAAGGCGAGTATATCAACAAAATAAAATACCAATAACATCCTCGTTAATAAATTCAAAAATCTATTCAAAGATCTATTTGGTTGTTACATGTAATCACGCTGAGAATAACTGTGCGACGAATTATTCCTGCCTACTCGATTATAAAAAAGAAATACAGATAGCAAGAAATGCATTTCGACAGACATTCCGCAACTTGACACTTTACACAAATCTTGACACGATGAATTTTTATTATTTACGATGATTTATCGCGCTATCACGGATCGTTACGAAATTGCAATTTTGTTGCTTTTCCCTATACGACTGACGGGTTTTACATGCAAGAATACTCACGTGCGACGCGTAATGCATCGTGTGTGCGACTCGAGACGACTAAGGGACAGACATCGTGTCCGATGTCATTTATACTTTCTCTCCTTAAACGCCTTTTACCCTCGATTATGAGTGCTAGGGTGTAAGGGTGGATCATAAAATTATAATCTTCACATCTTTTGATTACTCAATAAGCTTTATCAAATTTATAAGTAAAAGATTATATATATGCTTGCAGATTTTAGCATCTATAAAATATTACTTCATCCTTCTTTGTATTTATATAAATAAGTACCGGATATTATAAATTTAATATGGCAATAAATGTAGTAGCATACAAATATAAAATAATGTATAAAATATTATACCGCAAAGTTTTAGTTTCAACTAAAACTTACAAGAATATATTCTTAAATAATGAATATCCACACACAATTACGGATAAATTACGCGAGAGCCATCGTGCAACTTTAATTTCGGCATAAATTAACTGAGCAAAAACCACAAACTAATAATACTTCATTCGATCGTTTCTACTTTTTATCATAATGGATAATAGATGGATAATAGTATGTTGCAAGATACAACTTTGCGATGCGGGTGGTTTGACATGCGTTCCTCGTTGAAGAGCTTCATCGTGAGAAGAGAGAGAAGTTCGACTGACTGATGTATGCATCTGATGATTGATAGCGCGGTCGCTCTAACAATCCGACAAACTAATAACCGATTTGACTGATCGTGCCGACGATACCGGGGGCGATGACACCGGGTAGATTGTAAATTTGCACGGGTCGAGGTGAAATTCCCATCAGCCGAGTCGCTCGAAAATTCGGTGTAATTATTACTGGCCGTTGAGTGTTGCTTAAAATGTTGAATTGTCTGTCTTGAGGCTGAGCATTAATCCCGGATCCGTATCTCGGATATTTGGCCACCATGCCGCTTACGCTTCCATAGGGAATCCCACCTGTTGAATGAATACATTATATTGATACATTAGTAAAACTATTAGATAGTATTTACAACAGTTGCAATTGAGAATAATACAATAAAACAAGTAATAAATAAATTAAAAGCTTTGAGCATAATTCTTTCATGTAAATAACTTTGATATGTTGATTATAATGTCACGCTGTTTTGTCTTTATTTAACATTTCCGAACAATAAATTAAATGTTTATAACAAATGTAAATTATTTTCACAAATTGTAATTTTAGAATTGTAATTTGATGTTCGTGGTAGCGTAAAAAATTAATTATACATTTGTAGAATTCATCAGACTTTAGTTATAAACTGTAAACATTTATTTTTTACGAACAAGACAAAACAAGTCCTTTAATTAATGTCTTCTATAAATAACTATTCTGCGAAAGAATTTCACGCAACGTTATATGTGATTCAAAAGAATCTCGGAGATATGTAAAGCAGTTTCCTTAATCACTGATGTCTGGAGAATGATCTAACTGTCTGAAGTAAATCTGATGGGATTTAAATAAATAATTTTATATAAATTTGCTATATAATTTATAAAGCAATTACTTTGTAGAAAGCAACTCTGATTTATATTCTAGATAAATAGTGTACATACTGTACATTAAACCAGTGTATATTTATTAATAAATAGTTAAATAAATTAATTTAAGCTATATGTTAATGCGTGGTTGTAACATCCAATATGTTACTGTTCTCGTCGAGTGAAAGGAAGGAAGATTTAGTCATCAATGATCACTAGTGCTGCTTTCTGTTGGAATCCAATCTGAATCATACTCAAAGATAAAGAATAAAAATACTTTACTTAACTTACTTATCCAACAAATATTTAATATATAAATATCTAGTTTAATATAAAAATGATTAAAACACGAGTTGTAAATATTTCTATATAAATTATTTGTTGTCCAAATAAATTAATTTTAATAAATAGAATCATATAACTAATTAAATTTTAATAATTATTTTATAAAAATATAAAATTATAATTACATAAATCTTCATAAATTATTTTAGGATTTTTTCTTGAATTTTTTAGAAAGAGAGAGTTGGGAAATAGGAGTCTTACTTACCGTACGCCAATCCATTCACCATTTCCACTAACCCTGCGCTGTCTGGTGCTACTGTCGATAATTTTAATAGTGCCACGATTCCAAATAGCAGAGTGACCTGCAGAAAATCACATGTGAAAAATCCTGATCCAGAGACTTGAATGCGTGTTTGAGAATATCTTTATATAACTATGCCAGGAAAATGATACCTACAATATAATTTATTCCAGTACGTATGTTACAATGATGTTTCTTTGTTGGCAAAAATGTACATAATACAGAATTTTCTATAATTTTTATTATTAACTCTTACGTAATAATTTATGAGAAAAATCTATTTTTTAGATAAAATTAAATTAATTAAATGGATTCAATTATTCTAAAGCTAAAAGTATTATTAATAGTACATTAGTAAAATATTATTTTATGATCTGTATATTTCTCCATAAAGTGAATTACTTAAAAATGATGAGAGTTTGCCGTACGTGCGTATACTGCAATGCGTACATTTCTTCAATTATGTAACAATGCGGTGATTTATACAGTAGAAACGATATTTAAGTGATTATTCATGAATTAAACGTATAATTTGTTACGATTGTGTCATCACTATTCAATTAATAAATAAGATTTGTATCGCGTAGGTATATGACCTCGAACTAGTCGCATTAAAATAAATCTTATTAGGCAATCACCTATAGAAAGTGTATCGTGTTTTGCATGCCAGTTTTTCAGATTTTGTTGACAATCTACACTTTGTTGCGCAAACCCGCATCTTTAGATATTGCTAAATATTATGTATTTATTTTTAATGTCCAACCAAACGACGTTAAACAGCATTATTTTTAGTATAACGCTTTTCTACAATAAAAAAATATAATACCATGACACATTTAATATGTTTTTAAAGAATATTGAGCGTGTTTAATTTGTCATCAAGAGCGTCATCAAATCTTAGGTATTATTTTCGCATAAAATTACGAGAAACTTCACATCCTGCGCGCGCGATGTCCCTGTCGATACGACCACCTTCGAGATTACTATAATTTATTTTCGACCACAAAGCGCCTTGGTGTTCACGTACCTTGGCGGGCAGCATGTTTCCAGTGGAACACGACACGTACGAAACGCGTAGGTAAAACTAGAGTACAAAGGCAAGAATCGAATTATATACACGTTGCGGCGTGACGCGCGTTTTAAAGTTGGCCAATCGTACAATCAGCGTTCCCTTTCGATCGCGCGCGTTTTATTCCTCCGTCTAGGATTTTATCGGAGCGCGTGCGAGAGGATATTGTGGGGCCCACCTTGTGGCACCTTAACCTTGGAGCACCGCAGCCACCTCTCACATCGGTGCGCTGAGTCTTATATATCCTACATATGCACCAAGGACCGACTTCCTCGGCGAACATTGTTTTCTCTTTGTGCCCGCTTGCGGTTTTAACGATGTTGATGACGCGCGTCCTCGCCGAACGAGAACAAATGTCAACGATGTCCTTTTAGATTAGATGCAGTTAAGTTAATAAATAGGAAGGACATACAAATATAGCTGTAATAACGCGCTCAAGTTTTACTCGTAGGATTTGCCAAAATCGTTCTCGGAAGATCGATGATAGTAAAAGACGGTATAAAGTTTACAAAGAAGGTGAATTATTGTTTCAGTTTAAGGTCACACTAATATGTAAATAAATTTAATAAAATTTAAAAACTTTATAGCACATTTTTTAAAAAAGTTTTCTATATGACATAAATGTGGATATATCGTACATTATTTAAGTAATACCAATGTAAAATTAATTTTTTGTATTTAATTAATTACCTGCGCATAATCAGTTTTGATTATTTTTTTCATGTGAGGATGCTCACCGAGAAAGCATCTCGCAAGTATCTAATATAATACGATTATTATTGTCGCATAATGTTCTTTTATAATGGACATTAGCGCCGCCTACTCAGAGAGAAAATGCCTGGAAAGTATCTTGTTGGAAACGAGAGAATCGTGTCAGATAATTGTAATTTAAGTCGATTTAATATTTTTATATTATTACCTATAATCGCGTATAGGAACATCTCGAAAAAAACACATTACATGAAATAATTGAGCATCACACGCGATTTCTTAAGCAAATTGCTTTGTCACTTTAAATGTCAAGGAACAATGTTTTAATGCGAATGACTTCGCTGTCTTTCATTCGTGGGCTGTCATTAAACTCGAAGTGAAATAATCAAGTTACTTCTCACAAGATTTGTATTTATTAATGTCATTGTCTCTGGACGTTTATCGCGAAAAGGAGAAGCTCGAACTAGAAATCTTGAACTATATCTGCACGTGTGTAATCTGACAATGACAAATTACTCACGATAAATATATATATTCGTCATGCATGTTTGAACGACTGATACTTCTTTCCTATAATAGTCACCGGTAAAAACCACGTACATTTCCTTTCCGGTACACAGAATTCCATTATTGTAAGGTGAGATGGAGTTCTCTTTCTCTCTGCTACATTAACGGTCGTATACGTGACCTAAGTAAAAATGAGTCATTTATGCGTCTCGGATAATTTAATGATCAATAGCTTTATATCTGCAGGAATATAATTGTTTTAAAACATTGCATGTAAAAAATAATAGAAACTTAAATAAAATATAGATTCTTTTAAAGAAAACTATTTTTCTTAATTGATATCCTATTTCTATCAAAATAATATTTGTATTAATCTGTATTAATTGTTAATTACTATATTCGCGCCACGGTATTCCCGAAAACCCGACGATTTTGAACGGCACGTCTGTAATTTTGTAATACATTTAATATATTAACACTTACATCCCGTTACGGCTCGATGCTCTTTATTCCTTAATTTTCTTTTTATAATGCTGTTCTGCTTTTATTGAGTATCATGCGATCAAATGCATTTTGGCTAAACTTGACTTCGCATTTATTTAGTTATATATATTATATTAAATTAGTTGTTATATTTCGAGTATTAATTACAATTTTATCCCATAAAAACAAATCAATTTGTACAATAATGTAGAGGCCTCTCTCAGGCTTCTCCTCTGACATAATTATCCTGAGTTTCCCTCGTTAATAGATGCAGACAGATAACAGTGTTATTATCAATATGTCGCTTATTAAGCTGCACGAAAAGATTATCGCGCTCATGCGATGAAAAATAGATCAAGGGTATCCGCTCTTCAAAGACGGTTTGCGATTACGTATAACAAAGTTAACAATCCAGCAGACTCACGAATCGCAGTGATTGTTATGATGATAAATATTGCTGACGAAGTATTATAATTATAGAAGAGAAAGCAACAAAAAATATCAATTTAATAAAAAACGCGCTTAATCATCCAATAACTATTATAATTACGTATAGAAATAATTGATACAATGGTCGATTAAAAGAGTTTTTAATGAGAGAAAACAGTTTTGTTAAATAAGTCCTAAAGCACTACTGTTAAAGATGCAACGAAATATCTAAACATAAACTAAATTATTGTACCGCTATAATTAAGATCAATATATCATATATAGAGATAAAATAATTGTTGGAAATTATCACGAAAAAGATTCCAAATTATTGGCTTTCTCTTCTGTTCTGCGTATAAAATATTGCGTATTATAATATAACATCACACGAATGTCCACGTTTGCATCATTGTATAATTAATTATTATACACCTTTCGTGGAAAAGAGTTTAATATTGAAATCATCAGCTCAAAGTTCGCGAAAGTGGACGAATCATGTTACCGGTCAGGTCGAAAAAGATAGCGATTATTGCCGGCGCATTGTGAATGAGCAAGCAGAAAATTTCAACTCTTAACGAGGTTTCTTTTTGTTTCGCCAAGCGACAGGAGATATAATTTCTCCGGTGTTTCGCACGATTTCTTCGCGCGCGCGTAGGCCGCGCAACAATTGCGCTGTCGAAAAAAACGGATACGGTGACGCTTTCGAGTGAGGCATTATGCAATCCCCCTCCGTAACATTTATTTAACAAAAGTATTCTAGTCTATATACAACAACGTAATTAGAGGTCGGAAGAAACTATTACAACACCCTCGATTGGATCGCGCTTAATCATCCGCGTCTAAAATGCGCTTTCTCTAAAACAAAGATTAATTAACTAAAATATGCTACGGCAACTACTGCCAACATTAAGAATATTGTGCGTATTCAAACAAACTCGAGTGCAATTGTTCAAAGTTACCTTTGCGCCGCGTCTTCTTTTGCAAACATTTTAAAATTTATAAAAATGCTTGTTTTTATAATCAATTTTTTGGTGCGTTTATGACAATTTCTAATTTCCTGATAAATATGACCGAATTTACTTGTACATTACTATTTATTATAAAATAAAAAGAAATATAAAATAAAGAGCCAAAATGTATAGTTATCAACAAATTTTTAAATAAACTTCGTATATCAATTTATGATTTTATGGTATAGAAATAAGAAATGTCTCTCTTGTTGTTTATATAATTAAACGAAAAATACGTCGGCCCCAATTATTTACGCTCTACGTAATAGTACAGCCTATGCTCTGGATCCTTTATAAACTTGGCCTGTAATAACGGCTTCCGCTTTTGTTCCACGTCTTCCTTCTTTTCTTTTTCGTTTGCCTCTTTGCTGTTATTTCGCTCCTTCCAGTCTTCAGTTCTCCTATTCGATACACTCTCAGTTCTTTCGTTAGCTCTATTTCTTTCTCGATTCGGTGGAATATTCTGTATTAAGCTGCGTACTGCGTAGATCTGAAATCACAAACTTTCATGAATGAACTCTGAATGAGTTTATTGGACGTATAATTATACATGTATTCATATAGTTAATTTTAATTTAAGTCATTTCATACTAAATTTATGACATTATAAATTATATTACTTCGCGCCTAAAACACGATATTTGTATGAGACATTATTTTTGTATATATATTTTACAGATTATAGATAAATGACTTGATCTCACGTTTCTAAAGTTCTAATATATTTTGTATTGTAATGCTATATTCTTCGTTCTTGTCCGTTCTTAATTTAAATAAAATGCATTGTCCGAAAAAATATAAGAAAAAATTCGTGCCTTAGTAATCGTAATTTTTTGAAATCCAAGACATAGAGGACATCATATGTCTGGAGCCATATTCGGCCAGCTGAACCGTCCTGTCGTGCGGTGACAAACTTACTTCTGAAGGTATCCCAAAGCCACTGCCGTCATTATCATTCTCATCGTTAACGATCCCGTCGTAAGTGCCAAAATCATTTATCTTCTTAACTTCCTCTTTTTTCATCCCAAAATGTCCGAAAACATCTCTACTTTTATCCTGAGGTTTATCTAATATCACTGATTTTTTAATCTCATCTCCATTAACAAACTTAACTTCATAATTTTCTTCCTTGTTCTCTGGCTTTATTAATTCTTGTTTATTATCTGAATTTTTATTATTATCACCTCGATTATTATTAATCTTTCTGCGTCTCACTTTGATTCTCTTCACCGGCTCTTTTCGAACAGACGTCATACTCGTCTTCATAGAATCGAAGCTCTCTGTTTCGTTTGGATAAGTGGTCTTCGTAACGATTTTCTCTTTCGAGACTCTCGTTCGATGCTCGACCGTTCGTGTTTTCGGAGTCGAAGTTTCTACCTGAAAATTATCAGCTTTAGTTGTTTTAGCTGCTGAAGTCTTATCAGTAAAATCCGATCTATTTGTCGTCTCGTCTTTCTTTGAATATCTTTTTCGAATGGGTATAAAAACTGATTTTTTCGAGCCAAAATCGATGCTCGCCGAAGGCGACGTTGTTGTCGAAGCTTCAGGTTTTCTACGTCGTTTTTTGGTGGGCTTAGTAACAGACTCGGCAGATTCATTATCGAGGGAAATCGTAAAGTTGCTCTTCGATATCCTGCGTCGGCGTTTTTTACGTTGTTCAGTCGCGGAAGGAACTTCCTTCATTCCATTAGATAACTGACTCGCCTGGCTGCTTGTTACTTCTGTCAACAATTTTGGGTCGTCTAAATCACCTTTGTTTAATTTTAGATATTCCACAGGTTCTTCTTCCTTTTCTTCATTAATAATTTCTTCGCTCCCGAGTTTTTTCGAATCAAAACGCGAATTATTTGTCACGTTCTTGTCAACTTGAGAGATTTTTCTTCTTACTTTCTTTCTTCTCGGCGGCTGCGTGATATCTTCGGGCACGAGCATTCCTCTGGAGATTCCTCTACTCGAAGAAGGCGATGATTTCCGCCTGAACGAAGGCGAGTGATTTTCGATCTCTTTTGAAGTTTTTCTTTCGGTTTCATCGTCTTCCTCCAGAAACTTTGTGATAGATCTGCTGATTTCACGCGCGCTGGACGGCTTTGCGCCGCTGGAACTGTATCTGCTGCTGTATTTCGGAAACGGCACGGTACTAGATTCTTGGCTGTCATCAATATTCCTGCGCGAAATATCGCGTCTAGTATTCATCCTGTAAATTTTGGAAGGAACATTATACTTCTCCCAAGGATAAGTAGTACTCCAAGGATAAGTGGGTCTTTCATATCTCCTGGATTCGGATTCTTCTTCGTCTTCATCGTCGAAAAACCGCGCCCTGGCTTTCTTTCGTTCTCTTGCCAATCTGTCTCTCCTTTCCCAAGGATATTCGTATCTGTCAAGATGGTGCAGCCATTTGTATTTGTCTTCTTTATTTTTTTTGTCGGCATGCCAAGGAAATACGTAATCTTCGCTCGTTTCCTCTCTCTCCTCCTCGGGACTGTTCTCCTCACTTTCGTTTTCAAGCTTCGACTTATATCTTGAAAATGGGAAAGGTTTGTAAAATGTCGTCGTCTCGGAGTGTTCGTCATTCTCGTCGTTTTCAATCAACGACGGCCGCCTCGGATATGTAAAAAATGTCTGGTCCTTGTTCGAACTTTTTTCTTCCTTCGATGAAAGTTCCTCGGAATCGTTGTTTTCTGAGAATAATTTCGTTGGCTTTTCAACCTGTTCTTCATGTTTCTCGGAAGACTCATTATCCCATGAATTTGCTACATTTTCGGGATCATCAGTTTCTTCCTCCTGTTTCTCTTCGCTGTCTTCAGATTCGTCATTCATGTTTGCGCGATACTTACTCGATGGCGTTGTCGCTTCCTCGGAAAATGTTTCCGCGTATCCCGGTGGATCAGACTCCAAGTACTGTCGCAAATTCTGGACTTCCTTCGAGCTCCGAGGATTCGTCGTGGAACCGTTCTCGTCGACATTCTCGTGAACCTGATATGTGTTGGTCGTACTTTCCTCCTCGTCCTCCTCGAAGAATTTTTCCTCAGATTCCGTATCGCTGTTTTCGATCTTTTCTACTTCTGGATGGTCGTCCTTCTTATTAAAAATCATTTGTTGTACAGCGGATTCTTCTGCGTGATAAACCTCGGTCGTACCACTTTCTCTATCTTCTATTAATGACATTGCACTTTCAATTCTTGAAATGCTCTCAGTTGAATTGATTATCGTAGAATTGTTCTGCCGACCATTGACTGGTCTCTTCTTCCTTTCGATGCGATTATACCGGGGCTCCTTTCGCCTGCTATCTTCATCCACCGTCTTCGAACTCTTGGTAAACTTTCCGAATCCTCTCGTGTCCCACTTGGGCTTCGAATACCTAATTCGATCTCTGATCGTGTAGACGATTTTCTGAGGTTCACTCTTCAGGTCGCTGCTCGTTGAGTTTCTTCGTTTCTTCTTATCATTAATCTTCAGGATCGTGGACAAACTGCGATCTTGCACGCTAATTGGTCTACTCTCTTCGATTTCCAAATCCAACGGTTCGGTCGTTACATTTATTTTGTTCGCTGCTTTTTCCATCAATTTTACTGTCAACGTATCATTTCCAACGGCATTCTCGACTTCTATAGATCCATTAACTGTCATATTTTTATTCTCATTAATCGTAGTTTCAGAAGAATTCTTCGCGATATCATCTGTCGTGCTGCGCTTGTTTATCTTGATAGTACGATGATGAGCGATGATTCGAGGAAAGGTCGGAGATCTTATAAGAGACACTCTGTTCTTAGCCAACGGTCTAGGCTTTCTGTAAATCTGTCGGTGGATTAAATACTTCGGAGGAGGTACCAATCCTCTGATCTCCGATGATTTATTCGTATTATTCATAACGTCAGTAATGTCAGTAACGTCCGGCTTCGGCGTACTTTTTTCCTTCGACGTGTCCTCCGCAATTTTTAACGTGTTTTCGCTGCCTGCAGTCACTAGAACCTGCGCGGACGGCGGCAAGGTCGTCATCTCGTAGACCTGGTAAGCGTTTTTCATGTTTCTAATGTTACCCATCACGTCTTCGTATACCTGGTTCTGATAGGAATCGGTTTGATACTTCGGTGACGGCGTAGTGGTGGAGATTTTCGGCTTAGACTTTCGATTTTTCATTCTGCGCATAATGTTGGACAGCCTCGTGCCGCGCACAGTGTGAAAATACGCGTTCCTTCCTCTTCCGGTTTGCGGATCGTGTTTGTAATTGACGCGTATCGATTCAAGGGTCTCGTACGGATGAATTCTGTTTCGCCACTGCTGGCGACTGTTGCGTTCCGGTTTTTTCGAAACTTGAGGCACGACGTACTCATCGTTCTCTTCGGGAAGTACCATGATCTTTGAGGCGAACTTCGTGGGATTTAATTCTGTCGGCGGAGTCGGCTCCTCGACCAGTTTCTCGGCGAACAATGGATTGTCGAGGGGATTCTCGTCGAAGTACTTGGCCTTGAAGCAATTCAGTTTGTCTCCAAGACCACGAAGACGCGGTAGATCCTCTGGCGGACCTCGTTCGGGATCCGGCTCCTCTTTCTCGGGTAGCATTTTGTCCAGATTGGGCTCCACCTCGTCGCACCGCTTGTAAGCGTTTCGAGAATCGTAGAATTCCATTCCGCGTGAAGTCTTCCGTGGTATTATCCCGGGATCGACGACGTATTTCAACGCGGACGCGCTGGGTAAATCCTCGTTGTTATAAAAAGGATACTTCTTCAAATCTATAGCTGCTTCCGTCGTCGAAGATTTTATATGATCATCTTCAACAAGTTCTTCGACGTAATCGAAGCTGGGAACTTCAACTTCGACTTTTTTATTTTTCTTCGGTGAAGTCTCGTTGTCATTCTCGTTAAAACGCACGGCAATCTCTTTATCGATGACGTCACCGCTGATTTTCGGAGACTCGTTCAATAGTTCTTCGTGATGTTTTTCATTTACTTTGTCCTGCAAGTTTTTTATCAAATGCGTTTCACTTTTGACGTTTCTTTTCTTTTTTGCCAATTCTACAACATCCGTATCGTTTATTCGCTCATTTTGCTTTGCCGATTGGATCAATATTGGTCCTTTCTTATCTATGTTTGAAGTGTCGATTATCGTTTCTCTCGCGTCTTCGACATTCTTCCTTTCACCGTTAGCGACAGTGCTATTTTTGTTCCTGGATGTTCCGCTCTCGTTTCCTCTCGATCTCGCGGGCAATGCGAGTTTTATAGCGTCTGGAACATCGGTCAATGTATCGATTGCTCTCGGACTCGACAACTTTCCTTCCGATCTATCAATTACCCTATGAAACGGAGTTTTATCTTGTTGCGCCGATTTATTGTCATTAGTCATACCATTGTTTGCCGCTGCTTTCACATCAATATCCGTAGCGTTACTACCGCTGTCACGAAATTCACCTTCATCGGATCTTTTTCTTCGGGATCGCGTTCTCCAACTCGCTTCAAGATTTAAAGGGAAATATTTAAATGGGTTATCTCGCCGTTGATGCTGTTTGCCACCGAGATGAGAATGATGATTGTCATTCTGCTTATTGCCACGGTAATTGGCGTAATTACTCGCCAATGGTAGCGGCGGTGGCAATAGTTTCGTGGTCGGAAATGAATTTTTACGATAGATTGGATACGCCGGCTGAACGTGGGCGAAGGGATCGAAACGATACGGTAATTTAACCGGTTGAGAACGATGTTGATTTTGCAATTCGCTTCTCCAGTTAGCTTCCGGAGACGATACACTTTCGGTGGACACGGTCGAACGATTTATCGCCGAAGGATGATCCGTTAAAATGATCGAATAAGCGGCTCGTTGAACCGGCAGCCTTCTCGGGGTAAGATCTTCTGGAAAAAAGATCTTTTTCTCCTTCGGGAAAGACCGGGTTTCTTGCTTATTCTTAATGTAACTCAGCATCTTATTGTACTTTGCGTTCAGGCCATCGCGAATTTTCTTGTTATCTTTTTCTTCTTTGGAAGATGATGGAATTTGTTGATCAGGTGACTGAGTGACGGATTTAACAGGTTTCTTATCACGAGACGGTTTTGCAGGAGCCAGAACCTTATATTTGAGCTTATTTCTGGCAACGGCAATGTTGCTGTTGTCAAGAACAGGGCCGAGGAAAGGGTTTACATGGTAATCGGTTATTCGCGCGTAAGCTTCCTGAGTGAAATTGAGTGTCATTACAGCTGGAGTGCTACTGGACACAGTAGCGTCAAGAAGAGTAGTCGAAGATGAGTATTCTACGCCTTCAGGTCTTAACGATGGCACGCTGGTGAACGTTGCAACTGTGGACGTAGTTATCACGTTGTTGACGTAGTCGACACCGTCGCTTTGTCCAAGTAGATGACGACTGTGCGTTTGAGCGGAGGTTGAACCGAATTCAACCGGATCGGAGAACAAATTTCGCGAACGGAAGCTGCGCGGATCGAGGAATGTCGAGGGCGACGTCACGGTCTCCTCCTTCGTCACTAAAAGATACGGGCCGTGACCGTCAATGGTCGCGACTGCGATCGGCGTTCGCGCTTCCTGTTGCGGATTCATGGTTGTCGAGTTCGATACTAGCGTGGACGACTCGGTGATCGATGGACCTTGCCTCGCCTTGAAGTAATCCCAGAAGAGCTGACTGTAACTAGGTGTCGTCGGCTCGTCTTGTTGGAACGAAGCTGTTGTAATCGGAGCGACGTAGCGTAGGGTCGTCTCGTCAATGGAGTATATCTGCGAGTACGGAGAATTTGTTACAAAACCGTGGGGACTTGCCGGCGTTTCAACATCAATTGAACTTGCTTTTTCGAATGGAAGCACGGTCGTCTCGTAATTCTCAGGCTGGAGCTTCTTCTTTTGTTTCAATTTGCGTTTCGACGGCTTTGTTCTTTTGCTTACATCATCATTTTTTCCATTTCGCAACTTGGATTTTTTCTTCTTTGTCTTGACAGCTTTATTCTCGTGTTCTAAATTATCTTTAACCTGAGATTCCTCTAATTCCGAGCTATCAACCTTGATATCGTTGCGAAGTTTCGATTCTTGTGCATTTTGATATATTTTCGAACTTTTCTCGGCCTTTTCAGCATCTTTCTCTATGTCCTCTTCCAGTTTCTGGATATTATTCTCAGCGACGAATTTGGGATCTATTTCAGATCCTTCCAAGCTATTCCTGTCGTGTCCTATCAGATTATCTTTATCATCTGTCCCCTCAAACTTTCTATTTTCCTGCAAATGATCTTCATAGTCTTCTTCATATTCCTCGAATTCATCAGGCACTAAGTTCTTGTTTTTCCCTTCATTCTTCTTATCGCTTGAAGAATTTTCTCCGCTTTTCTTTCGATCGTGAAGCTTGCGTGCGTATCCTTCGTGAAAATCGGCGTCCCTGACGTGTCCCGCGTGGTCGTACGCCGAATCCTCGTATCCCTCTTCGGTGTAGACCGTATTAACCTTCGAATTGGTAACGACCTCCTTCAATCTGGCCGCGTTACGCCTCTCTTCGTCCGTCTCCGCGCTTTCGATCGCCTGTTGCTGTGGCAATCTCTTCACAACGTGGCTGCCTCGAACTTGAGCGTGCAGCTTCGTCGGCACGAAGTCGAGAGGGATGCCTTTTTCAGGCGGCGGCTTCGCCCAGATTCCAGGAGCTACGTATTTTGGTTGAGTAGGCACGTCTCTAGCCTCTTCATGTTCCGAATATGGTATCACATGGTCTGGAGACTCTTCTGAGTCGTTGTCTTCCGTGTGTTCGTTATACTGATAAGATGGCCGCGCGAATCGATTCAGAAAATTCGTTTCCGAAGAATCGAGTATTTCTTCCGCTTGTACACTCGTTGAAATTGGTAAATAAGTTGTAGAATCTTGATAGATCGATGTTGTAGTGTTCAAGGGCTGCAACCCGGAGTGATCCGTAACATTGTCAACATCGGAGCCGATGTCGATCGTAGTGGTGATTGCGTAGAGATTCTGACTCGATGATGACACGCCATGGATGCTGGCGATCGTCAAAAGAAAAATCATAATTAGATTATAGGCTTCTCGTTGTTGCTCCATTTCTCTGGCTTGTTCTTCGCTTCATAGCACTATCGAGATGAGAAAATATTGTTCAATATGTAATTAACAGTTGCCATTAAAGTACACTTTTCAGTACGCGCATCTTATCACAATTATTATGTTGAATAATTATTAAAATATTTAGCATTAAAGTTCAAATATTAGAAATATATATTACAAAATTATATTATAATATTTGAAAAGAGGTATTATATTAAACACGAATTGTATCAGTTTAAGATCGAACATAGAACGACACTGAATATCGAATTCGCTTCTCGAATATGACAACGAATTGCAGTTCAGACTCTTCACAGCGGAGGAAGAAAACACACTGTTACGTTACTCGGCTTGCGGAGAACGCGGATTCTATGGACGGCAGGTGACGCTTATCAATTTGCGTTCGTCGCGACAAAGGAGAGAAAATCGCGTTTTACGCACGAGCCGTCGACGTGATTTCTAATCATCTTTGATCGAGGTCTTTCATCAAACTGACCGGCGCTACGGGCCGCATGGCCTAATTTATATTTTCCAGCCATCTGCGAAAGGCGAGGTAGGGTGAAAAACGTTGGAACAACTAGAGACCCTGCTCCGCGAAGCGTGCAGATCCGATCGTTCAACGATTCTGTCACTCTCGATTGGATTCGTTCGCCAGGCCGTTTCACCCAGACGCCTCTCTTCTCCGGTTCGCGTATTAGAAACTCCGACGTATAACTCCACCAGTATCCTAATTACTATGCGCTCATACCCTTAATTTTACGGCGCAATCACGAGCGTCTCGTAAAAGATGCGCGAGAAGAGGAGCGCGCGCGTCGTTAATCGAGCAAAGTGTGCCGCTATTAACGCGAAGTGGAAGGATGAGGCGCATGAAAAGCACGAGGCATAAAGATGTACCATGAGAATATCCAACAGGACGAGCATACAGCATAGCGCGATTTACTTCATTCAGTCAGCTGTGAACGGTTCGTTTCGCCGGCTGCGCTCCACTCGTCTCGGCACGGCGATTGTGTGCCGTGTCTTTCCGCGTTGGGCCGCGAAGCGTGTCGCTCGAGCTACGGGACTTTCTTCGCTTTGTATTTGTAATTCCGATACGATCTTTGTTTGTATGAAAACATTACAAACCTGTGTTAATAAAGACAGCTCGAATTACCGGATCAGACTTTGTTTACACTAAAATATATATCTTTTCTTATAACATTCAACAATTAATTTAATCTGTAATTATTTTATATTCGGAATATAGCTTAATAAAAAAATCATTTTTTATGTATTTTATGTCCGGAAATATAATTAAGTTATATTAAAACAATTATTAAAATGCAACTATTATTTTAACATTAAAACAAGTGAAATTTTTTATAATCATATATTTAGATGTCTTAGCGTTAAATGCTAATTTTTTCATTTGTAACTGAGCATCAGTCGAATGATTTTACAATTGCGCAAACCGAGTCGACTGTAGTAAACGATATTATTTCATCATCAATTTTTAGTCTCGATGGCGTAATATAATGTTTTAAAACGAGAATGTCATTTCACGCACGTTGCTCTATCATAAGAACAAAGTGTACGTAATAAGTGTGTTTGCATTTAACTATTTTAGTAAGACTGTTTTAGTATCTACTTTTAAAACACTTTCCCGACATTTACAGTATAATATATGTTCTATGCCATATATCGTCTCTTTGTTGAAAACTTTTAAATAGACAGCGCGTTTTAATTTATATATGTATAACATCAAAGATTTATAAAATCTTAGACAAACACGTTCCTGTGAATTTTAGAATGGATTAATAGAAATCAAACCATGACAACAATAAAACAGATTTGATTCTTTCCTGTTTCTACTCTGTTAGTACGCACCTCGTAGAGAAGTCTTTACAAAACACACTGCGAGAAATTTAGCTTTCTCCATTTGTACGAAGATGCGGTTGGACCATATTAGAATCTTTTTTAGATTTTGCGCAAAATAAAAATCTCAATTTGCTGTGAAAAATCGAATGTTCAGTCACCCTGGCGTGACAGCGTGCTGTACAGGAAAAAGGAAAAAGTTTTGGACTTCCGATACATGAAATGTGAAATTGCATTCACAGATCATTGATCGAAGTTACGGCAAATAAACTGTGATCGTGTACATTTCATGCTAATAGCGATTGGCATTGCTTGTATCACGAATAAAATTTCGAATACTTTCTCTTTCCGGCTACGAAATACACAATTGAATCAGTCTACGTCAAACAAATAGGTGTTAAGATTAAAATAGAACAATCTAAGAATACTTTATTGGTGATACAAAATATAATCATATATTGTAAACTCCTTAAGCATAATTTATAAATAATTTATAGGGAGAGGTAACGATTAATAAATATTAGATCAAGACGAACATGTCCAAAAGTCCAAAAAGAAAATGAAACGATCATTGCATCTGCCCATTTTGGCCATAATATTCCAACATCTATTCTGGATGTGTCTTCTCGTTTTTACTATACAAAGAATTTTTTAAGTGATATCCGAATAAAAATTTATCACCTACTATATCTTTGCGTCACTTATAATTAAGTGATGAAGAAAAACTAATTATTGAAATTCTTATGACAATATAAAATGTCTTGTAAGATATTTTAAATGTCAAATTAAATGTAGTCTAGTCTTTACTTATAATTTTAATTAAATTTCGGATCTTTCTTTTTCTCTTTTGTTTGAACTCGACTCGAAAAAGCCTTAGAAAGGCACGTAAACAATAAGCATGTTACCGCACGGAACACGCGGTATTCCTCTAGGAAATAATACTCTCTCACGGTCGTAAATATTAATGTACGAAACGCGAATCTCACGAAATATATGATTTGGAATCTTTATTAAAATAGGATGTCAGGTACTCCGAAGAAAGAACACTACGATCTAAGATATCATCGGCTTCCACGCGTTGTCGCTTTGAACCGGTGCCGGCTGGGTGGCAAGTTGCGGTTCCGCGGATTGCAGCATGGAAGCCTCCGGCTTGAAAAAGTCTATGATTGGGTGATAGTTATAATTGATTCTCCTCTGCGGCTCCTGGTATTCGTCGTCGAAGCCTCCGTTCTGCAATTTCGACGTGGCATCCACGTCCTGGTCGTACGGCTGACTGTATCTAAAAGATTATTTCTAAGCTCCAGACAATTCTAATAAATTTTCAACCATAAGATTAATTTAAATTTTACAATTTTTTAATTTAAATTTTTTAAAGATAAATTTTGGCTTCAAAAATTACCCTTAAATTCTAAAATAAAAATTGACGTTTCTCATAAAACCTAGATATTACAATCTGACAATTATTTCTCTAAAAAAATATTTTGTAAAAAGGTATGTTAGAGAAAATACTGAATTGATAAATTGAAAATAAAAATGTTGCACGTTACTCACCGGTTGGTCGTGCTGTTGCGGGAAGTTTCCGTGTAATCTTCATGGGCGGTGGATTCTCGTCTGAAAGGTGGCCTGTTGAGTCGGGTAGGCCTGCTCTTGGTCAATGGACCTTTGTAGCCCGGTGCTCGCGTGTTGGGCGCGTGCTGTTGCGGCAATTTGTCGTATGGCCGCGGGATCGATGGGGGCTTCTTCGGTCTAGTTCTAGTATTAGTAAAGCTGGGCCTACTCGTTGGACTGATCTCCAGCACCGGCTTCTTGTTGCTGGACCCTGAAGGAAACGAGACTGATTCACTGAGGTCGTTTAATGTTGTGTGGGTGACGGCGAATAATTCTGAAGTAAAGTACCGTGGATGGAATCGTAGTTTAAGGTGGGAGTGTACTTGGCAATGTGATTGAGGACGACGGGCTTGTTGAGATCCTGAAAATCGTCCTTCTGATCGTTAATCGTCGCGAAATCCGCGCCCGGAAACGTTTCCTTGGGCTTAGTTGGGGGATCCTTCTGGTGCGGTGGGAAAATCTCGGCGTAGCCGTGCACGTGGCAGCTGCAGCAGGTCGGAACTTTGAATATGTCCATGTGTAGTCCCAGTTTCTGATCCCAAGTCAGTAGTCTGTGATAGTTGTAGACTTGCACGCAGGAGGAACGATAGTTTTCGGAGATAAACGAGCAACTTGACTGTGGATTGCTATGAAAGTAACATTAAATGTTATTAAAATGTTATTTAATATTATTAAAAAATAGAAAAATATACATTAAAAATAAAATAATTTATTATTATAAAATATCTTTTTTGTGTATCTTTTTCTTTAGTATATCATCATAAAGAGAAATCATATGTATACATTAACTTTAATTCGTAATTAATGTTTCATAATTCTTTACTGCAGGTTATATTTTAAGATAATGATTTACAAAATATATATTCTTAATATTCTCTGATCAGATAGCCTTCATTTAGCCTGTTCAAATGGGATATTACGTAAATTAATAATTAATGCCCAAATAAATTGCTCTCCCTTCTTTGAATAAAATAAGTATTGGTTGTCATACTTACGAACATTTCTCCAGTCGTATCGTCTGGGTGTGTTCACCTGTATTTATTATATATTTCCATACTCCGGAAGCAGCTCTCGCTAATTGCGGGCGAGCATATTTGACAGTTGATGGACAAGTGAAACCCTCCTCCACGTTGTCGAAGGGATTGTCAAATCGTCTGAAAGCAAAAATATGCAATAAGTAGTAAAAATAATTTTTTACCTTAATCACTCTATCACTTTTATTTATAATTTATGTTAACCAAATTTAAAATATAAAACGTGCAAGGAAATAATTTTTAAATTTAAATTATTCACGCGCATTATTTTCTATATTTAAAATCAATAGAAATTTAAAATTAAAATATGTTAATATAAAATTTGGTAGTTTTCAAGAGATGAGAAGAAACACCGGTATTTTATATACCTTTTAATCTCATTGCTCTCGTATCTGTTCTCATATTTATTTTCCAACGGTAGGGCGCTCGGCAATTTTTCTTCCGCGCTTCCGTCTTGCGCCTTGTAATCGGTCAACAATGCGGATACCATTTCCTTATTGGACCTTAAACTTCTTATTATCGCCTCGCTAGAAAGTTAAGACCGTTATTAATGCTTTTTCGCGAAAGCGAATAATACCGATATTTTCTCCAACGTGGAAAATTTCTTTTATGCATTTCGCTACTTATTCGAAAGACTAAGAATAATGTAAACTCAAGTAATGAAAATTTTAGAGAAATTTAACAAGAAATGCTAACAAATTGATATTGCAATTGCTCAATACAATAGCTCTGTAATAAGTCAGTTAATGCAAATAAATAATTTGCAAAGAGGTAATTTAACAAATTTGAAAAACAATCTTCAGAATTCTGTAATAATACACTTTGACTGTACTCTACCAATTAAGTGTTGTCGTACACGGTCAATGCTTTATTTATCTTTACAATTCGATCACCGTTATTTTAATAATACTCTCGTGAAGAGGGGAGAGATGCGGAAAGTGAAAACCGCCGGCATGCCAATTAAGACGGACCGGGAGATTTTAATCTCGGCCGTATGCAAATTGCCGCGTAACAATATTCGTCATTAATTCAATGCCGAAACGAAAGTTCAGGGCAGACTCACTGCGGATAATCGCTGGCCTCGAGACACACCGTCTTTGTGAAGAAAGTGCATTCGTTTTCCGTGGGTCTCCTCTTCGGCTCGCTCGGCCGTTTAGACGGCCGCATGACGGGCGGCCTCGGTAAACCTGCGGAAATCATCAACGATCTGTCTCGGCCCGTGCCACTTTTATCCGGCGCGATAAATTCACGATTGTCGATTACCGTTAGAAAAACTGACCTGTGTAAACGTTCCGCCTGTTCGGAAAAGACGGTCTCACGGGTCGCAACGGTTTGACGAACACGGGTCGCCGTCGCTCTTGAGGTCTCACTAGCCGCAGCTCTTGAGCCTGTAATTCGGACAACTTGTTTATGAGAGTTCTTATTATCATATTATCACGTTATATCAGATTTAAAAGATCTTTTCAAAGATCCATCTCCATCTCCCCTTTTTAACTAATTAATAACAATATACATGTAATAAACATTACCTAATTTGTCACTTATTAATTTTAACAAGGTACGATAAATTCAAAATTGCACCTTGGCGTGCGAACATTAAATTTGCGGTATATTCTTTGTAATTATAAACGCCTATAGGTATTGTCCGTGTGCACTGACCTTAATGATCGTTTACTTAAGTATACTTAAGAGGAATATTGTTTACACCGAGTGGCGAGTGCGCTCTTTATGTGTCATGCGTATAAAAGCGCCACAGATTGAAATTGCATTAGATTTATTAATGTGACAATTAAATATACCTAATACAGAATATTCTACTGAAATAAACGAATGTATTGTCAATTGAAATAATAATGAAGTGCTTCTACTTAAAATCAGATTTTTATCTTATTCCGATCACCCTCTATAGAGAAGCTCATTCATTGTAATACCGTCGCCGCTTATCTATTCTCACGCAGAATAAATCAACATCCGCCTATATCCGTCCAAGTCGCTCGCTAATTAATGTCCGGAATGGAAAGTCGTTCTTCCGCGCGATATATCTGACGGTATAGTAACCGCGACACCACCACTCACGAGATTCAAGAGATGGTCCTTGCGACGCCGACGAGTCGTCGTAATAAAATATGTCGAACACGTGAAAGTACTTGCATA
The DNA here is from genome assembly GCF_003070985.1 of Temnothorax curvispinosus. Taxonomy (NCBI): domain Eukaryota; kingdom Metazoa; phylum Arthropoda; class Insecta; order Hymenoptera; family Formicidae; genus Temnothorax; species Temnothorax curvispinosus. Next base: position 1,384 of record NW_020218753.1, on the reverse strand, counting down.
AAAGGCGTTGCTTAAAGGCCGCCGCTATACAAGTGAAATCATACGATGCGCCCGTTCTAAATCCGAGAATGGCGCAATCTAAGCATATGTTGAATGAAGATTCGACGAATGTTATGTTCCTTTTAGTGTACTATATGACACAAACCGGAGGTAAATTCAATACGCGGCGAAGTTACGAGAAAAAACACTTACAAAATTAATCATTTCCAATATACATGTGTATGCTGATATCGTATAATAAGATCGATTTATAAAATTTATGTAAATAATCTATCTATAAAAAATATACGAAATTTTGCATAATAGAACTTTTAAAATATATAAAAATAATTTTTAATATATTTAATATATTTAAAATGTGTTAAAATAATCAAATAATGTAAGGATTTTCAATTACGATTCAATCTCGCAGTCGGAAGTAAAAATAAATGATGCATCGATCTAAAATCTGCATAAAAGTAATCAACGATCAATATAATCATACTTATGTGGCAGATACCAATCTAGACATGAACTTGGTAGTTTAGAAATCGCTGTAAAGCTCAAATTTATTAGTGATTGCATGTATATAAAAACTGATATTTACAGACATCGCGTCGTGAGAAACTCGACTGCCGGGGAAAATATACATATTTATTAACCGATGGGATAAATCTCGTTGAAATTTACGACAAGTGGACACGTCAAACTCGACTTTCTACCGTTTTCAGATAGTGGGAAAAAGTCGAAGCGATAGATCATTGCGTGCGCGCGCATCACATAAAGATAATATTATTTTTTTTATCTGCACGCGTTTTAACTCACCTCGGGTAATGCTTCGGGCATCTCGTCACTATCCTCCTCCTCCTCGCTCTCCTCGGAGTCGGAATCGTTGGATATGATCTTCGCTATGGCCATATTGCTCGGTAGCATCAATTCCCTACTCGCGTTTTCTCTGTTTCCGCCGCCGACAAGAGACTGGACTTCCTCGAGTGGCGGTGAGGTCGTGTCATTGTTGGATATTTTCGTGGAGATTAGCGTAGCCAGCTTTTGCGGCAGCGACGTGCTACGTATTTTTGGTATTACCTCGCCGATTTGTTCCCGCTTCTCCGGCATCGCCTAGAAAAGACAAAAAGAAGATTAGTTTTATTTAGAAGACACGTATTCTGCGAATGAGATATCTTATTTTATCGATTAATTTCACGGCGATTTAAATAAAATAATTTATAATATACCAAAATATGTATAATGCTGTTTATTCAATCAAGTATAATATCTATAAAGGTTTATTTCTGAATCAGCAACGCTGCCAAGTTTCCCGTGTCACAAATTTTCTTCATATTTCTATAGAGATTTTCTATCTTATGTTTTACACAATTTATATCTCATGAAAAATAAAAGAAGC
>NW_020218752.1:0-1689 GCF_003070985.1 Temnothorax curvispinosus | reverse complement strand
TGCGTTTTCTATTTTTACTCAATTTTATTTTTACTTGTTTATTACGCTCACTATATAGCGTGTGCATATAACGACATGTAAATGTACGCGAGAGTCCACGGTATATTAATTAAGCTCGGATCCGCTCGGAGTCCAGACGGTCGCGCGGATCAGTCATCAGTCATCCCGCGACGGCCGCGACGCGACGTTCCCCGAAGCCGACCAGGGCTGCCAGAATGTGTGCCGCAGAAACCGCCGCTAGAGCGAGCTGAGCTAGCCCAAAATCCGCACATTCCCTAGCAATGTAGCCCAATATCGCTTTTTTTTCGTATCTCATATAATATGATATAATATAATATCATATAATATGATAATAAACCATGCTGTCGCATCGAAGACTGTGTTCTTCTGTCTAGGACTTGCTCTTTCTCGCAATGTTTATTAGATTTCTTATGGGCGATAAGATCACTATGCTTTGCACGCAAATAACATTTGCATAGTTTACAGTATGCTTCCTGCTTGCCATTCAACACATCAATCTCATTGCTTTCTTCAAGCCAATCTATGGACACAGTAAAAATGAAAAGACGTCGAATTAGACCTCTCTTCGACGCATTCGACGTCTAATTCAACATCTATTCTATCAACTATTATTTCTCACTGGGCATATATAAACTTAAATCTCAAAGAATATAATAGAAGCATTAAACAGAAAAAAATAAAGTTAAAACAGTACAGATTTGATACTTACTCTTCAGTTCTGGTTCTATTAACCATTTCTTTTGGAAACGTTTCTTATATTTACCCCATTTACCCATCTTTACTATTGTAATATACAATATATATATCATATTTATTAAATTGCACACGATATAGATACCATAAGACAAATTTAAAACTACCCGCTCATAAAAGCTATCAATAACGATCAGACAAGAAGAGGACTGTGTAAAGATGTCAAATCGTGGCCTTGGTTTTGTGCAGACACAACGACAAGGCACGTCAGTGTGGCGCTTGGCGCTCGTCAATTTGTCGAAGCGTCACACCGACGTGCCATTTCGTCGTGTTCGTGCAAAGCTGAGACCTGGCATCTCTGTCGTGCAATGTCCAAGTGCGTTCCTTGTCTGTGCGGCGCAAGCGTAGAATGCAGCCATAGATTTGTAAACCAGTGTTGCAAATCTCATAGTGCCAAACTATCGGTGTTTCCACAAATTCAAACCCAGATGAATTGAGTATTTTCGCTCAAGACACGGTGTACTGTAAGATATAATTGTAAGATTACATAAAAATTATATTTTACACCGTGGCTTAAAAAATAGCAAAATGCGGAAATCCTCGTTTGAAAAATTTATACCGCACAAGAGTTCTCTAGATAGCCCAATTTGCGTTAAATAGCCCAATCTGGCAGCCCTGAAGCCGACGCCGCCGACGGGAACGGGGATGCTGGCGCCATCTCGGCGGGCGGCACGGTCGCCTCGTGGGGAGCTCGCGGAGAGCGCGCGCTCCGCCGGGTAAGCGGCAATCTGCGGGACGGCGTTCCGGTGATTCGCTGTCGGCGCTCGTCGGCTCCGCGCGTGCGTTCGAAAGACGAACGCGCTTTCGGGTTTCGCGCGTGTTTCTGCCTACGTGCCTTACGTGCGTGCGTGCGTGCGTGTTTACGGTTTCTCTCGTCCCGCGACGCAAGGGAGATTCCTCGCGCGGATTCGCGCA
>NW_020218751.1:0-1082 GCF_003070985.1 Temnothorax curvispinosus | reverse complement strand
GGCGCGACATTTACTACCGGGCGACTCGCATGAAGCGCGCGGCACGGACGCAACACTACCCCCCCTCTTCCAAGATTGTCGTCCCGACAATCCGGGAGGGTAGTCTCTTGCAGTCTAACTTCTGTTCCGTGGACCCCAGGGCACCCAATGGTTAACTTGTCCTACTTAAGCTGCTGCTCCAAGTTTCTGGACCCCATCTTTCCTGGTCCCCAGAAGCCACACAACAGGTCCCCGAACCGTTCCTCTTCCGGAGGGAGCTGGCCAGACTCCCCCCCCCCGCCGGTTTCAGACGACCCAGAAGAAGCTCTGCTCTCTTGATGTGCCCTCCCGCTGCCGACCTCCACGACGCCGCTCCACTAACTCTTCAGACAAAGGGGGGGAAACTTGTGTGAACCCAGCGTCTTTTCAGACTCCCCAAGTCCCTGCCTCAACATTTGCTCTACGTCCCACGGGAAAACCACAGCTCAAAAACCGTGGGCGAGGCAGTCTTCTTAGAAAAACTTCCTTAGAGGAGTCTTCGGCCGATGTTCTGCCGCAGTAATCCCTCTGTGTACCGCTGACTTCCTCTAGGAAAACAAGAGTAACACGCACAGTAACTGAGAATAAACAGAATACCGTAATCAAATCAAAACTCATTGTTTCAGAATTCTTTATTTAATTATACACATATTTATAAATTTCATTTGTAAACTAAAATTATTGCTTTAAGAACCCCTTTGATCCGAGCTCCAATTTTTTACAACCTCAACTCAATTTTCTTTCAGAAAACAAAGCCAACCTATCCGAATGAACAATTTTCCTTTTATGACGAGGTGATTTCTGGATACAGTAAACAACGTCACTCAGTTTCTTCACAATACAAAAAGGGCCCTCCCAATTGCTCTGCAATTTCGGGGCTTTCCCCTTGATCCTACGGGGATTGTAGAACCAGACTTTCTGTCCTTCCTGAAAAAGAATTCGTCTGGCTCCCCGATCATACCAGGATTTGATCCGAGAAGACTTAACGTCCATGCGTGCTCTAACACCAGAATGGATCTCTTCCAGTTTTCCTTTAAGATTTCCAATAAATCCGTCAAATTGCT
>NW_020218750.1:1289-2070 GCF_003070985.1 Temnothorax curvispinosus | reverse complement strand
TTTTAGTTGTTATATGTAATATTTAGTAAATTAACTTTAGTAAAATAAATTTTTTTTTTTAAGCATGGATACAAGTTGAGTATGACTGGAGCCGGAGAAGGTCTTTAAAAATAGGTATTTTTTAGGAATTTTTTATAGGGGAACGAAGAAAGCGAATAACGTTAAACTTTGCATGTTCTTTTAATCTTACTTTAAAAATTTATTTTTATTTTTTAAGTAAGAAAAATATTCTTCTTTTTTGTTACTTCTATGTTATCTCTTGATCAGTAAAAGACGTAAGTATGAGAAACGAAGTAAATAATTCTAGCTGTTTTAGGTATCAGAAACGTAAAAACCAAAAATTTTCTTATTCAAAATAAGTGATATGGCTATTGTCTGAACTACACTTGTACAAAAAAATAGGGAACACTTCATAAACTCTAAAAATTAGGCTATTTTCAAACTGCTGTAAGTCGGCGAAAAGTTATCGTAAAAAAATTTAAAAAAGAATTTTGAAGCTTGAAGTTTCAACTTTAACGCACTTTCGGTGGATTTTTAAAATTTTTTTATTTTCTTTGTTGTACGCCTTAAAAAAGAACACATTGTTTTGTTCCTTAAAATTAACTTATGTTTGACTACTTGAAACTCAAAAAATTTTTTTTCAAAAAATTCAATTAACGTTTCATAAACTACATAATTTTACCTACAAAATGCTTTTTTTTAAATTTTTCTACGATTTTTTTTGACCGATTTACACGACTTTGAAGCAAAACCTGTATTTTTTAGAAAAAATGACGTAACT
>NW_020218750.1:766-1189 GCF_003070985.1 Temnothorax curvispinosus | reverse complement strand
TTAACACTCTGCAGTTTGATAAAAAAATTTTTTTCACAAAATTCAATACAAATACCACAAACTGTAACATTTTACCTACAAAATGCTTTTTTGAAAATCTTCCTACGATTTTTTTTAACCGATTTACACGACTTTGAAGCAAACCCTGTATTTTTTAGAAAAAATGACGTAACTCGATGAAAAATCATCGTAGAACAAACAAAAAAAAGTATTTTAAAGCTCTAAATGTCAGTTTTAACGTGGTATCGGTGACTATAAAAAATTTTTTTGTCTTCCTTGTTTGGTGCTAAAATTAAAAATGTTGATTTATTCCTTAAAATTACACATTTTTAACACTCTGCAGTTTGATAAAAAAATTTTTTTCACAAAATTCAATACAAATACCACAAACTGTAACATTTTACCTACAAAATGCTTTTTTTT
>NW_020218750.1:0-666 GCF_003070985.1 Temnothorax curvispinosus | reverse complement strand
AAAAAAATTTTTTTCACAAAATTCAATACAAATACCACAAACTGTAACATTTTACCTACAAAATGCTTTTTTGAAAATCGTCCTACGATTTTTTTTGACCGATTTACACGACTTTGAAGCAAACCCTGTATTTTTTAGAAAAAAAGACGTAACTCGATGAAAAATCATCGTAGAACAAACAAAAAAAAAGTATTTTAAAGCTCTAAATGTCAGTTTTAACGTGGTATTGGTGACTATAAAAAATTTTTTTGTTTTTCTTGTTTGGTGCTAAAATTAAAAATGTTGATTTATTCCTTAAAATTACACATTTTTAACACTCTGCAGTTTGATAAAAAAAATTTTTTTACAAAATTCAATACAAATACCACAAATTGTAACATTTTACCTACAAAATGCTTTTTTGAAAATCTTCCTATGATTTTTTTGACCGATTTACACAATGTTGAAGTTAACTCTTTTTTTCTTGAAAAATGACATTTATCGCTGACATTAGCATTAACCAATGTGCACCGTGGAGGTTGTCATTTAAATACTGCAGAAATGACGAGCTGCAGAGTCCTTATCTCTGCTGTGACACACACACACACACACACACACACACACACACACACACACACACACGATGTGCAAAATCTGACCGACAACCTCCACGTGGTGCACATTGGT
>NW_020218749.1:1168-2167 GCF_003070985.1 Temnothorax curvispinosus | reverse complement strand
ACATTGTGCTAGGCTCAACCAGCGGCAGCGTCTACTTGTTCTCCAGAGAACCATGTTCGTTTCTTCAAATAATACCCCTATCGGTAAATAATCCTTCAGTTGCAATTACGTTAAGTTTTTATTCATAATTTTCTCAGTATATAATCAGAAATGTAGGTTTTAGTCAAATGTTGATTGAACGGATGACATATTATGACTCTACGCTGTGCGATTGGGATATTTATTAACGTTTATTAACGTTTGTCTTTTACCAGGAGGGTGTGGTCACACGTGTGGCGATATCACCTGACGAGAAGACCGTAGCCTTAGCCACCACTCGCGGTACCGTCTGTCTAGTCTCTCTAAAATCCACTCCGCAACTTATGTCGGTATCGACGGAGCACGTGTATAAACAGATCACTTGTATCTGCTGGAACAATAACAGTACCGAGATATACGTGGGAGATGCAGTCGGCAGGGTCTCCGTCATGGTGCTGTCCGTATTCACGGTAAGCTTATAACGCAATAAATTGAATACTAACAAGCTTAATGTTTACTTTGACAGTTTAACATATATAATAATTTAATATTGTGTAATAAATTAAAATTATGTGCAACATAATGTATTGTTGCAATGCATGATATGCATGATCTAATTTATATGTTAATATTATATCTATTTCGCATTTATATATCATGCATGTATGTCAACCAAGGTGTCGTGCATAATATCTTTTTTCTCTTTTTTTACGATTAGGTCAACGGAATGTTTCAAACTCCGGCATGCACGCTCATGAATCTGGATTCCAGCATCGTGCAATTGAGCTTCCTCTCGCCTCTGTTGCTGGTCTCCACGTTAACGCGTTGTTACATCTGTAACACAATGCTGGAGCAGTACAAACAGATAGGCAATAAACCGCGGAACGGGGAGTTCGGCGCGTGTTTCCACACGCGCGAGAACACCACTTCGAACACACAGAGGGAGGAGAAAAACATCAATGACGCGCGGGGCGCGTTCAA
>NW_020218749.1:0-1158 GCF_003070985.1 Temnothorax curvispinosus | reverse complement strand
CATTGTTTTCATATACGCATCATTTTGTACTTTTAGTTTACATATATATAACTCACACTTCCCGAAAGGAGAAGAAACCGTGAGAAGTTCTCCTTCACTACCTTTTCCTTCTACTCTCTCAGCTGGCCCATTATATAGACGAAGAACTCATTGTGTCGAGCGCTTGGTTTCGAATTTCGTGGCTACCCTGGCGCCAGTACTTGGTCCCATGTAGCGTATCTGATACTTTACATGTAGTCAATATATCCCGGAGGAGAAAATATTAGTGTCTATTTGTCCCAGCGCGCGACAGTAGACGGCATCTCTGATACCGTTCTCTGCTTAATTATAATTAACTTCGCTCGTTTGCCAATCTTCAAATTTAAATTGTTACCGTTTGTATTCGGTTATTCCGCGCCATATGAAAAATGCTTTTAAAATCCATCCGACCTTTAGGAAAACTATTTTAGGAAAATTATATCTATATTATGAAAAAGTAATTCCTTATGGGCGTTAAAGTTAAAATCTATGAGTTAGTTTCTTAAACATCGTCAAATTGGTCATGAAAATCTTTCTTTGTCATGCAAAGTAAATTTTATTTGATATAAACCATTCTATTTCTGTTAAACTTTATTTGATACATTTCCATTCAATTAAACTCAGATATCAAACTATTTGATTATCATCGATTGACGATTTTAATCTTGCTGTCCCTAAAAATTTCGGGATTGTCAATTTACGGTTGCTCGTTCAATCAACCTTAACTGTTGAATTGACGTAATTAATTTTTAGTTTTTGCTACCAGGAACTCTTTGACTCTCCTGAGACTAAATATTTGCGATTGTCCTCGATATCGGCACCGGTCCATCAATGTCCATCGTACCTAAACAACGTGATTCGATGCGCCAGTCGAAGACGACATTGTTGGTTTTGTGTATTGTACGCGAGTGATCGCGAAGCCCGAGGATCGATATTAGCGTGGCGATTGACGAGCCGTTTGTTTATCGCAACGAGTGGCACTATATTATACGCGAGCGTGCACGTCCGCGGGACTTCGAGAATGTTAATAGTTAAGCCTCGCTGTTGCCTCGCCGTAAACATTTCAGCTGACTCTTCCGACGCTGACGAAGCTTCATATTTTGTTATTCGATCCTACAATTCTTTCGTCTACGTTCAACA
>NW_020218748.1:0-3860 GCF_003070985.1 Temnothorax curvispinosus | reverse complement strand
GTCGCGATAGTTACAACGGAGATGCATGCGGACCATGCGGCTAACGTGGGCGGTTTATAATCTAGACGACGGTCGCGGTAATTACAAAGTACGGAAACGCATTCGGTTTATGCGGCGGACGCGGGCGGATTATATTCTATAAGACGGTCGCGATAATTACAAATTACGGGAACGCATTCGGTGTATGCGGCGGACGTGGGCGGATTATATGCTATGAGACGGCCGCGATAATTACAACGCATTCGGTGTATGCGGCAGACGCGAATCAGGTGGTCCGTACCGGCGCGAGGCGGTACGCGTGCGAACGGGCCTTTAAGCCGGCCAATGGCTGGTCGGCCCGCGGCGCGAGATTCGCGGCGCGGGCGCGTGTATGTTATCCGGCGCGGTTTCTTTCTCGCGATACGATCCGGTGTTAATTACGCGGCGCGTTGGGAAGGAAAACGAACGGCCAGGGGCTAGGCTGGTCGATCGGTTGACGAGGAGGTCCGACTGTTCCGGCGGCAAGAACCCTTGTCGAGAGGCCGAGCACGCTCGACCCCTGGGTATCGTGGCAGACGGGGTGTTCCGGGTAGGGAGGCGGTCAGCGCTCGAGAACTCTCGAACGAGGCACAGAACGCTGTACCCCGTTTCGTAAGCTGGCCTAGGAAGCGGAAAGGTACTCGTCTCCGAGGGTAGCGGAGCACAGGTAGCTAGACTCGGATCGGAGTGTGTCTACCTGTCGCGGCGCCGGTATTTTATACTCGCCCGGGTGGTACGCTAGGGAGGGGAGGCCGATTCCCGCGTGAGCCGCGCCGCCGGCGGAGCGGAGCGGAATCGGCGTGGCGGTAAGCGTGCTCGCGCTCGGAGGCGCTCGGCTCCCCTCGGTTTCTGTCGGAGACCCGGGAAGATGTCGGTGCGGCGGAGTGCCGCGCACACGATCGGAGTTAAGTCGTTTAAAAATAAGGTGGGCGCACCGCGCCCTTTCCTCGCCCGATGGAGATCGTCGGGCGGCATCCGGCAGTTCTTCGCCGGGAATGATGCATGTGTGGGGGTGCATCGTTACATCACCCCCCCCTTAGTATGCCTGAACTTTGAGGCATGCGTTGATGGCCGGTCGGGGTAGTCGGCTGACCTTGGCTGGACCTACCCCGTGGTGCCCTGGGATTTCTCCTTAATCCATCGAATTGACCCATCTCCATTAAATCGGATGTGCCAGCGCCTGTTTCCGAGTCGGGCTTTGTATTCGCGGGAGACGTGGCGTGCGAAATGTGGCACGTCCACGGTAATCCCGGGCGCGACGATGATCGGCATCGGCGGCGGTGGCAGCGGGCCCATCACTCGGGCCGGGTTGAGGGCTGGTCGTGGCCGTAGCGGTGCCGTATTGCGCGGTTGCAGTCGCCGGGGTAGCGGTGGCGGCGGCGTGGTCAGCCACGCTTGCTTCGCTCTGTTGGCTGCGTCGGACCTCTGCACGATGGTGCCGATGCGAGGCCACGTCCGTGGAGGTGCGGGTCTCTCCGGCGTTGGTGGCGGCGTGGGCTCGGGACCGCCGCGGTATAGCGTGGCCCACCCGTGCCCGATCCCGGGGTTGGCGGGATCGTACGGCTCGGGGTCCTCTCTCAGGATTTCCTCGATCTCTTGCAGGATATTTCGCTCCGTAGCTTGCTCCGTCGCTGTGTCTTCCGTCATGGTGACAGTCGATCTGACGGATCGGTGGCCGCGTTGTTCGCTCGCTTCCTATCGTCGCCGGGTTTCCTGGCTTATCCGGGGGGGAAGGTCGTACCATCTTTATTTTGTTCGACGTGACAATAATATTCCACGGTGATCTTACACGTTGACAATAATATTCACGGTACCTGACAATAATATTTTTGTCGGCGCTAACAGTTTCAGCGCGCGTCGTCGGCGTGGATTCGTAACGTACGGTCGCGGCGGCGGTTTCGTCGGCGGGTTCCCCTTCCAGGTCGGGATCGTGTACGACGGGTGTCGTATCGGTGGGCGCGCGTTTGAGATCCTGTACATGCACGTGACGGTACCATTTTCCCTGGCGGCTACGGAGGTCGACTATTACTGGCGAGATGATGCGACGAACTTCAAGCGGACCGATAAATTTTGGAGCGAGCTTCGCGTTGAACGCGGCTTCTTTGTTAGACAGGGGCCGGTCGCGCTTCCACACCCATTCCCCGATTCGCGGTCGCCAGTCCCGGCGGCGGAGATTGTAATGTTTCTCCTGGCGTTGGAAGGCGCGGGCTAATTGAACGCGCACGAGCTCGTACGCCTCGTTCAAACGACGGTGTACCGGGGTGGCCGGGCCGGCCGCGGACGGTAGGCCATTTTCCCCGGGGCGGCGTAATTCGCGGCCGTGATTTAAAAACGCGGGTGTGTAACTGGTCGCGTCGTGCGTTGCGGTGTTATACGCGAACTGGAGTTCTGGCAGGTGCTCGTCCCACGTTTTATGTTTCTTGGCGTACTGCGCGATCATCGTTTTAATGACGCGATTAGTTCTTTCTACGGGGTTGCAGTGGGGTGCGTATGCCGGCGTGAAACGTTGTCGGATACCGCACTTGTTTAGTAGTTGCGCGAGTTGTTTTGATTTTAGTTGCGTACCATTGTCCGAAAGAATCTCCTCCGGACAGCCGTGTCGGAGGATAATGGTTTCGGTAATATGCTTTACGATCGCGGGCGCGGTGGCGCGTCGTAGCGGGCGAAGCTCGACCTATTTCGTAAAACGGTCTTGCATATTGAGCAACCATATGTGCCCGGCGGCGGATCGTGGCAACGGACCGACGAGGTCGATGGTGACCTGTTGCCATGGTCGTTCGAGGGCGGTCGGATGCAGCTGGCCGGCTGGTTTTTCCTGCGCAACCTTATGCGCGAGACAGGTCGCGCATTCGCGGACGTACCGTGCGATATCGCGGAACATGCCGGGCCAGTAAAATCGTTGCGCGATCCGCGCGATCGTTTTGGCGATCCCCAAGTGGCCGGCGGTCGGGGCGTCGTGGTAACGCGCGAGAATCTCGGGGCGTTGGTCCTTCGGCACGCACTCTTTCCACTGTTCGTCTGCCGGTGTATCTTTAAAATCGAGACTGTGGAGCACGTGCTTCCACAGTCGGCCCTGGTCTATTCGGAAATCGGGCGCCTCGTGTGGCGCGGTTTCGGCTGCATGCCACATGCGCGTATACCATGGGCACTTCGGGGCGGTGACGCTGAGGAGCTCGGATTGCCTCGACAGCGCGTCCGCCACCTTGTTCAGTGTCCCTTTACGGTATTTAACGTCGAAGTCGTACTGCTGCAATTCAAAGGACCAACGTCCCAATCGGCCGGACGGCGACTCTAGTTTCTGTAGCCACTTTAACGATTGGTGATCCGTGATCACCGTGAACCGGTACCCCTCGAGGTAATCGCGCATCCGCCTAATTCCCCATACGACTGCCAGACACTCCAGTTCGGTAGCGCTATAGTTTCGCTCGGCGTGATTTAATGTGCGGCTAGCGTACGCGATGACACGCTCGCCCTCCGGAAAGTACTGCGTGAGTACGGCTCCCAGACCTGTGGTGCTGGCGTCCGTCTGGAGGTGAAATTGCCGCGTAAAGTCCGGACAGGCGAGGACCGGCGCGGTGGTCAGCGTGCGTTTGAGTGTGTCGAACGCGTTTTGCTCGGCCTCCCCCCAGGCCCATCGGGCCTGCTTGCGTGTCAGCGCGGTGAGCGGCGCGGCGAGGGTGGCGAAGTCTTTAATGAACCGGCGGTACCAGCTCGCAAGTCCTAAAAATTGTCGGATGTGTCGTACGTTCTGGGGCACGGGCCAGTTCGCGACGGCGCTAACCTTGTCCGGGTCGGTGCGGATGCCGTCGCGGTCGACGATGTGGCCGAGATACTTTATACGG
>NW_020218747.1:0-2605 GCF_003070985.1 Temnothorax curvispinosus | reverse complement strand
GCAGCCTAAATTCAGGGTGTAAACCTAGCCATTATCTCGTTAATGTTATCATTATTGTTCGCCTAAATTACCGCTCCTATTGATACTGTTATTAATACTTTATTACTGCTGTTATATTATCGTTATAATTATAATCATAATTGTAATTTTATTATTACTTTTTATTATTATATTATATAATTATTATATTATTATTGTTAATGTAATGACTAATATGTATGACAGCGGTCTGTATGACATATCGTATAAACTTCCTTAGTTTATGTACGGTAGCTCTTATGTCAGCCAATCTTTCGCAGTAATTAAAGCAATAATTAATAATCGTTATCTTCTGATGATATAATTATATAACGACACAGCAAAGAAAAAATTATTTTTATATACTTATCTCACGAGGGGGCTGTGTCATCGTTACTATAATGAATAAGAAGCGCAACTTTGGACCAACTCCAAACTGTTATGCCATTTCCATCTGCCAAGTGTGAATAGAATTACAATACGAATAATGACGTATTATATGAAAAAGCGAATCTCCTTTTAGATTGTGTTCGCAGGATTATAGATAGATAATAATTGTACATGTTATGTATTATAATTCTTTTGGATACTCTTTTGATTCTGCGATGTGGATGCGTATAGAAATATTTCAGTCACGAAAATATATCATGAATCCATTTTTCAAAATAATATAAAAATATACTAAAATTGTTACAATCATTCTATTAGTAGAATTATTTTACTATTAATTATTGGCGTGTTATTCCAAAGTTCATTATGAATTAAGCAATGCAAGTAAAACAATTATAAAAACATGTTAATAAATTTATTGTCTTAATTGTGTAAGACATTATATTGATTACTGGCGCATTTTGTGACTTTCGAAAAAAATACCCATCGTGCGAAAAATAGATGAATTTAGAATGTAAGCCAAAAATTAAATAAAAAATGTAAATCGAAGACTAAAATTTTTACTGGCAAACGTAACGATTAAGTTGAACAACGATACCAGTAATATAATTGTAATTTTTTTTAATGCACCTGATATATATACCTGATATTGTGACAGGAGATTGAGCCCAACGTCTCGCAGCCTAAATTCTCGCGTTAAAATAAGGCAACTTAGCGTTAGGTCCAATAAGATTATTACCGAACAAACCTCGACGGCTGTGCCCGTGACTATACATCGTCCGATGGCCAATAAGCGTCGGCCTTACCTGTGGCGGCTCCCCCTGCTTGCTCTCCCGGACCGCAAGGGGTTGCCGGCGAAAAGCGGGACTCGCACTCACTCTTGGTCTGAACGTCGCGTGAATAAGTCGAATATTAATAACGTTCTTTTTATTCCGTACTTCTGGGTCCCTGTTTCATATGCGAAGTCGATACTATCCCAAGGAATAATCTTATTCCAAGGAGCAAGCAGAAAGAATTAACTGATCTATTTTGTTCATTTGAGAACGTAAGTAAATGAATTTTGGTTTTCAATTGTTTAAATTAAATAATGGGTCTTTCCAACTTCCCACCCCTGAGTTCCATTCAATTATAATCACAGTTAACGTTACTAATTTTCGTGAAATTAGTTGGCGCCCATCTTTGACATCAAATACATAAAATGTTAATGCTGTAAATAAAATTTAAATCTTGTGAGCCCTAACAGTCATGGACCCGACCGCGTTAGTTAAATGTAGGCTCTATTCATATAAATTAACAAATAACAACTTGTGTAAATTAACGCAAGTTATTGAAAAGAATAGGTCCTGTCTCAATATATAACACAATTCTTCTATAATGTTATAAAAAATTTTTCGAAAAGTTGATCGACAATAAACAAGTAAGTCATGGATGGTAAAACGCTCGTTGCAACAATAACCCTGTATGGACGAACATGATTGCACATTGTCGTATTGGACGTCAATAGGTAAAAAATACAAATTTACATAAAAGTGAGAGCAAATTGTAGTCATGCTTTTTTTAAAAAATGTATAGAGCACCGAAAAAACACATCCAACCAGCTTGAAAGCTAATTACCAGCTTGAAAGATAAACTAGTTATAAACAAAAAGTGTGAGTCGTCGGAAGGATATAAAGAAAAACATAACATAAGAGACAAAACTTATGTCAATATATCGTATGACTCTATCATACATCACATTTAAATTCTCAATCTTTTTTTAAATTGCTACTACCTATTATCGTGATTTTTGGTAAAAAAAAACATTTCTACAAAAACATTTCTTATCTCTCTTCTCTTTGTATGTTTCTCCTTGTGTAAAATTTCAGGTATAGGCCAATTAAAATAGTGCCCATATGATAATCTATATTTGCCCACAACCAAATGATTGCTTTCGTGTTTTTTAATATCATTTCAATGTTCCTTAACTTTGGTCTTAATTAAGAGACACTTAGAAACCAGAGTTAAGGAATATCAAAATAATAACCAGAAATAAGAAACACGATTTTATCGGTTCAGCCGTTATATTGAAATTCAACAATCTAAGGATTTCTCAACTCGTCGTATCGTGTTTAAATAAACGAAGTTTGTTTTTATCGCTGAACTGGGTGTATTAGTTCAAGAACTGTACATACATTAAAACATGAGAATCTCGTATGTA
>NW_020218746.1:0-18371 GCF_003070985.1 Temnothorax curvispinosus | reverse complement strand
AGTTTATTTAGTTCCGGTTCTCACACATGAAACAACAAGGTTCCTTTCGAACACAAACAGCGAGTTTTGTTTATTTCACATTCGTCTATTAATATCAAATTCTCTTAACACGACCGTGTTTGGAAGTGCCAATATAGGGAGTGCTTGCAGAGAGTTTATTGATTCCAAGAACTTGTTTTCGAAGCGCACGTGACATTAATCTATGAGCATATGCTTGTTTGAGCATGTGCCAAGATTCAATTGCTGCGTGTCCACGCGAAAAGATCTCTTACACTAAGGGACACATCATTTCTCACGTAATACTAACGGCTGTGGCAGTTTTGAGATGCGAGGGATTAAACACGTGTCTCTAATCTATATATCGTCAAGTGTGCTCAGACTTTATACTTTGATGCACTTTGAGAATGAAAATAGCCATTGATTTCAGAATGGTACACTCGTATCGTATTTCGTATCTTGATCTTTCATGGGATAAATTTACTCTACGTCGCAGTAACGAATATTATTCCCACATATAGCAAATAACTAATTCCAATTATTGCTTGTGTTGTCATTGTCTCTTTTGTTGATTCCTATCTCCCCGAGATTTTTCTTGTACTTTACATTTTAAAAAATGTGTCGCACAGGCGATGCAAAGATTTAAGTATCCACTTTAAGTATCCTTTTAAGTAATATTTTTATTTAATACATATCTATCCATTTTTAATTAATATTATACATTTAGAAGAAATAAGAAGTCTATTGTTCATATTAAGCATGAAATCGATTCCGACTCGTTATCCTTCTTTAATCGAGTCACGTGCGAAATCAAGATGCGTCAATCAAAATATTTTCTGACGACGAACGTAATGCAAGACTCTTCGATTTTCGATCGTCGAGGAGATTGAAAACCACTCACCTCGAAAAGCGGGCAGCCTTGGATCCTGAGCGACTTCAGCGCGGGAAACCTGGCGAGCCTTTCGACCTCGTCCCAAGCCGATAGCAGGGTACCGTTCACGTTTAAGAACCTGAGCATTCTGAAGGGATCGTGGGGCGACTTGATGGTTGTCCCATTGGATTCCGACTTCGACTCAGATCTTTCGTAGTTGACCTTGCTCTCAAATATCCTATTTCCTTTATCGTCCGTCGACGAGGTATGTTCATCCGCGTCTAAGTGATTCATGTTTTCGTTATCCTGCCCGTGACCTTCTTCTTTCGTTCGGCGGCCATCCTCGCTTGGCAAATTTCGATTTTCTTCCAAACCAAGCGATCTGATCGGACACTCGGCGAGGACAAGGCTCTTCAGGTTTGGAAATAGATACCTGGAGAAGCGTACAGCGCCCAATGACAAATCTTTCGGAATAACAACTTATCAAACAAATTTTATTTTACATTACTAAAGAAACTGATCGATTTTTTAATTATTAGCATTAAAACGATAAAAACGATATCACGTGAGACTCACCCTAGCTTCGAGATCTCGTTCCAAACTTCCACCGGATTGCCGGTGAAGTGTAATTTCTTCAGTGCTGGATTCGCGTTCTCCGGTTTTTGATAATCCAGGTCCACCGTTTTGTACTCGTTCAAGGACAAGTGAAGTTCCTCCAGATTGCGCAAGTGCCGTACCAGTCCCTGCACCGTCGACCAGGACACCCTCGTGCCATTGAGCACGAGATTCCTCAGAAGATCGTAGTTACCATGCTTGATCTCCAGCACCTCCGCGAGGCAGTTGAAGCTCAAGTTCACGAACTTGATCTTGGGCATGTGCTGCAGGATGTCGAATACCTCCGTCCATTGCGACAGCTTATTCTGCGCCAGGTCAAGCTCCTCGACGTTCTTGCACTTGCTGCGAAGCTTCTCGGCGTCGTTGCCCGCCGACTCGATGTCGCAGTCCTGGAGCACCAATAGCGCCGGCACCGTGTGTCGTGGGGATTTCTTGGGGATGAAGATGCTCACCGACAGGGCGGCTTTGGGCGAGCCAGACTCCGCTTCATCGTCCGTCAATGAGCAGTCCGTCGTTGAGCTGCCGTACTTAAGCTCTAATGCTTCCAGCAACGACGGCATGTTTACTGCATTCTGGAACATTACGAGAAGCTTATTTATCCGGAATAATAATTTCTGCGATAAATTCTTTGCAGTGATTTAAAGGCTGCTTTTATCAGCATCATTATTATTAAATCGATTATTATTTTTCGCCTCCAATAAATTGCAGGAGCATTATTTTCGAATAATTTTTACGGAAGATCGGGACGGTCATTTAAAGAGTAGAAGATCGTACGGAGATTTCTGCCTGAAAATAAATTCAGTTTCTTAGGATGGCCATGGAAATACAAATGCAAGTAAATGTCCACCCTGTCGGCCAAATAACACAAAGCAGCGTCGCTAACCGCGGGAATAGAAAAGGAAGGAAAAGGGAGAAGGAAAAACCTCCGCGAGCCGGTCATCCTCGAGACATGTAGAATCTGGTCTCGCCATATCCGCTAAGGTCACGCCATTGTCTTTTTGCGCAGCGGCCAAGAACCAGTACCGGTTCTCTCTAGCAGCCGACAAAACGATTCTTCGCGATCGCGTCTCGGCTCGGCTCGCCCACGCGCGTGCCAAGCATTCAGAGACAACCTGTCCTGTCGACGAGCCTATGTTGACTGAGAAAAATTCCCCCTGACGAAAAGTTAACGATTATTATTGTTGCGCCTGCATGAAAGAGGAGAAAGAGATATTTCGATATACGCTGGAAGTTGAGTTCGACTTGGATGTACAATCCCCGAGCAGATAGTTGATTCAGGATTGTAAATCTGTCCTGGGACCCTTTTTAGAAATCGAGATGTAATATAAGGAACGAACCGAACGAATAAACTAGAGAACTTTCTTTCCGAAGAGGTACTCTATGGCGTATAACAATTCTCCCGAAACTAATTCTATATCATTATCATTAAATAATCGTAGAGCTCTCTTGAGTGTCATTTCAAGTCTCGCAGTCCCATCCGCAGCGTTTACCTAATATCGCGTTATAGAAAAGGTTTACGACGACTTTCCACTTATCGTTATAATATCGCGATTTCTCGAACGCGGTGATGATAGGTGTACGACAACGTAGTTCGGACGGGCTTTCCGATCTATTACGGTTATTAATGCGTAGTCGGATTGCCACGTCTTCACGATCGGCGATAAACGTCTTTCTACGCGCGCTATATACGGCGACTCGGTCGTTCGATGCGTCTTCACTATGCAATGACGACCGCCATTCGACCATCTTCCACGTGTTGCAACGCCATACATATCTGGACTCTAATGTACGCGATTAAAGGTATTCCCGTTATTATCAGGGGATCTCGAGGTGACTTTTGCATTTCTATTCGCGAAAGTATAACGACCGAGTATCTGACACGATTTGGAGATATCTAGATCTGTTCTCGAGCTATTCGTCGACACAGGAACGAGATGTTTTCCTGTTATATATCGCTGCATCGTTTGTATATATATATCCGATACCTCCGCCACAAAATTCTGATAAAATATAATGATGATAGATTGACGTAATAGATCGACGACTTGTGAGATTACGAGCTCGCTCGCAAAACGGAAGACTGTTACGTTAGTTTGGCGAGAGTCGTGTAACACGTAAGGAGCCATTCTCGTCTTTTTGCTGGACACACGCCAAATTGCATTTACATAAGAAAGACATTACGATACATCGCGTCCTACTAATTTGCCGTTTCATACAAGTCGTTGGGGCTAAAGTAATTTTCGTATTATAATTCATGCAAATCTACGACCTACATAAATAATTCATCGTTGTACAATGTATGATGAAACGTTGACTTCTATTATTCCGGAAGGTCTTATTCAGCTTGAGCTCGCGCGGCTTTAATCGTCGTCCGCGAGGAAAAGAAAGCATTTGTATGAAATAAAAGGCCAATACGTTTAACGAGAAGAAAAGAAAGGAGAGTAGCGAGACGAGAAACTTTTTCGAAACAATATAGATGTCATATATACGAATGAAACGAAAGCCGCAGTGCTCGTTCACCATCTCGCCGGAAATTCGGACACGCTTCTTTACGCGCGGCCCAACACGCGCGGCTGGAGCGGTACAAAACCAGGCGGGTGTGTACGTCACGTCAGATCGCGAGGAGTTAATTCGGGACGAGCTAGTTTCGATCCGCGCGGCGATCCCCGCGTGAAGTCGAAGGCGCGAACGGCGGCGTCCGTTGATCGACGTCGAGCGGACGGCTGCATGTGCCCGCTCGGATCGAATAAAGACGTGACTGGCCTAGAAGCAGCAAATTGGTCTAACCGCGTCTAACCGCGGTTACTCTCCGCGCTTCCCCTGAGCGTAATAGCGGCGATATCGGTTCAACGGCCATGCGAAATTAACTTTCTCCGCTCCGCGCGGCTTCGCGAGCGCGTCCAAGAAAGAGACCAGAACGAGAAGGAAAGAGAGAGAGAGAAAGAGAGGGTCTCTAGCAAGACCCCGTGCATTGCACCGCGTTACGGGCGCATTGGAGTCGTGACGGAGGCGCGCGTTGCTCTATCACAACGGGATACCGGGAGTCGCGAAAGTCCGCAACGGTCAGTGGACACGTCTCTGAGGATTGCCTGGTTTCTGTCGTGAAGCGAGTCCGCCGCCGAGAAACGCGTATACAACACCGACGCGTTTGTTCGCGAATTACGATCTTGCGCACGCGATGATAAACGTATATATACAATATATCTACGCAATCAGAATCAATTTATTCCCTGTCGAGAACGCAAGTATGATCGCGAAGAAATCTCGCATGAAATTAATTTCAATGCGCAACACTTTACAAGCGCTTTAACGTAAACGACGGAAGGATAAGAACTCGTGAGGATTTTTAAATTGTAATTGCCACATGTGAGAATAATTTACACGCGATAACGATTGCGTATTTCCTAGAGCGTTTATTATTGCTTAATCGTGGCGCTTTTAGATTCGCTCGTGAAATCACGCTGCTTACAAATCGCGCGCACATCCGCGACCGGCAACAAAATAGAAAAGCAAGAGTGAAACGCCGCATGCGTGGCTCTAAACACAGCCTTTTACGATTTACGGAAGCCGCCGCGAGTGGGATACGGATTGTACGAGCCAAGATTCACTCTCTACAGTTTGTGTAATTTCACGCTGGACGCAGATGTGTTTCGATTCATGAGATAGGGGGCATTTTGTTATGACCGCCGAAAGCGGAGTCCGAGCTCCGAGCAATTGTGAGATTCAGATTGGAATTTATGTGGGACGCAGATTCGCAAACTACAATTTCACACACATGTACATGAAACGTTAATAAAAAGCATATATCTAAATATATATGTAGCATATCGTTTTTATACAACTCTCGTGGACGAGAGCAATACAAAATAAAAGACTTTAAATACGTACGTTAATCATCAGACATTAATAATTAAACACGTGGACTGACTCTTGCAGAAATAATAGAATACTTAAATTAATTATATTTGTATTTAAAAAAAAATAGAAATACAAGATAAATATGACGGACTGCAATAAAAACGGCTTATCTTGTATTGAAAGATTCATACCTAATTCATACACGGTAAAACCTTTAAAATTTAAAAACAACCGAGAGATTGAATGCAAGAGGCTTCGGTGAACATATATATATATATACTTTCGCATCTAGATATTTTTCCAGTTAGTTTTATCCTGGCGGAAGAATTAAACGAGCCAGGCAAAATGATAATTGCGCGAAGAGAAAACCGCGAGCAGGACATTGATAGGCACATAGTAGTTACAACGTATGCAACGTTTGCGAGCGGCAGACTGGCAATCAGCTGAGTCGCGAGGCTTGAACGGTATCAAGTGAACCTACTACAGCTGTCCCGTTCTCTCTCTCGCGCGCGCGGTGGCCACGCGTAACGTAACGCTAAATATACGACTAGTGTGATGACGGTTACGAAATATGTCAGCGAGAATCGTCGGCGCAGTGGGTCAGTCGGGTTGCGTTTGCATGGTGCGTGAGCGCCGGAAAAGACGCGCGGCTGACCTTCTCCGTGATATTCCCCTCGTAAGCCTCGAAAGAGATAAAGCGCGAGGACAATTTCTAAAAAAGCCCGATTGAGATAGTCCTAAAAATCTCAAGTAATCCATCGCACACAATATTGCCGCGTGAATTAATTTCCCCGAAACAAGAGCGAGCAAATTGCAAAGCCGCCTGGGCGTAGAACGATTAAGCTAGATTTATCTTTCGACCCTCTTTCGCGCTAAGTACCATACTCCAGAGATCTTAGGGTCGGCGTGAAAGCGCGAAATAAATTTAAATCCGCGATCGACGACACGATAAACTCTCAAAATTTAAAAACGGAACCGAGGTTGAAGAGGCTTCAATAAATATACATATATATTTTCGTATTTAAATTTTGTTGTACCCAATCCGTTACGCAGAATTCATCTCTAAGAACCAGCTGTTGGTTCCAACTGCGTTGTATCTAACAGAGAATACAAAGTGTCATTGTGCAAAATGCAAACAATGCAGTAAAACAACTCAATTAGTTGCTTGCGAGACATTCGTATGTACAAAAAAGATCTGTTCGTAAAGAAAAAAGAAAAAACAGAGAGAGAGAGAGAGAGAGAGAGAGAGAGAGAGAGAGAGACAGAGCGATGATGTATATGCCATCGCTAACATTGCAGGGCACAATAAACATTGTGTCGCCTCCTCTCCTTCCCACCCCTCTTCTCCTTTTGTCTTCCGAGGGGACGCTGCATCGCGGAAATGAAACAACGGATTAGGTAAGCGAGGGAGCTTTGACGCAGCGCGCGTCGTGTCCTTTCACCGGTCGCGAAATGAGAGCTAAAAGCGCGAAACGCGTCGGAGCGGAACGCCACTTTTCCGCCTCGGCGTCTGAAAACATTGACGAAAGTCCGGCCTGCTCCTCTGCTGCGCAAATTGCGAGCCGAGACTGCCGAGAGCTCGCGGAATATTACTCGCTTCCTCAAGGTTGCCCGTGCGGCGTGCGCTCTGCTCGCGCGACCCGAGCCCCGAGCCGAGACTCGAGAGCGCATTGTGTGAATGCACGTACCAGTATACCTATATATCTCTCCTGCCTTTGCCCGCCTCTGTCTGCACCTTTGTTGCATCAGGCCTGATCAGGCCGTGCGGAACGCGAACTCTGAAGTCGCTGTCGCTCGCAATTCGATCAGCGAGAGAACGTAGATATCTTTTGTGCGACACGTATAACTGTTGAAGTTTTGTTAAATGCGCAGCTTAAAAAGCGGCACGATACAGAGTTCCGGAGGACACCGATAAGTTTCACGTTTCTTATCATTCGTAGGCTGCGTTCCGATATTCACTGTCGTCAGTACTGAAAATCTATATAGTGTACGTAACGTAAACTGTAGATTTTCAGTACTTGCAGTGAATATCGGAACGCAGCCATATTCCGTTGTTACGTCGCGCGAAGATAACGGAATGTCTCTTCTATAATATTTGAATGGACACACAAACCTATCAATGCAAGTAAAAATAATAAATTTATTCGTGGATCTCTGAGGTAAAATTTTTCTGGAGTCTGCAACACACGACACAGCTGCCATTATCAGAATAATCGATAAGTGGTATCTTCGATCGCGCTTGCCTCGCTTGCCATATAATCAACTTCGGAAGCATCCCGTACACAATTAGACGATGTGCTCTCAGTGCTCTTTCTCTTGGTTCCTTTCTCGACTCCTAAAAACACCTCGCATCGGCGCGCGGCAATTAAATCGATGTGTATAAGAAAGCGGCGCCGAGACGAGAAAGAGATATATACAGAGCGTCATGGAGAAGATCACAAAGAGAAAGAGCGCGATTTTTCAACGATAGATCCCCCGATAGATGCAAATTCCACTTCTTTTCGTGAAAAAGTCGAATTTAATCCTCGGCCCACAGCCTGTTAATTTTTAAAGCACGCGGGATCAAAGCCTGTTCACGATCCGACATTTGCAGAACAATCGTGCCACGCTGAAGTGCTGCGCAGTAGTTCTGGAACACCTGGTGTATACCGGATGGACCGTTCACTGGAACGCTATACATCGCGGCGGACTTCTCCTTTTTGAGCTCGGCTAGAGCTGCGCGTTTTAACGGCAGCTTACTGCTGTGTTGCAGATCAAACGTTGGCCTTTATGCGGGCGTTACGCGCGACAGCCACGACGGCGATTGCGGTCAACCGTGTATATACGTCAGATATGTGTGTTACAATCGCAAACACGTTACAAATGAAATTTTATCAAATTAGCGCAAATTGAAGTTCTCCGCTATCTTTGCATCGAGATAACCAAATCGTTGCGTTTCACCACGAAACGCAAAAACAATCGGATGTTTTATCGGTGCCAGTGAAGTATTTAGCAACAAATATTGCGCCGTGATTGCGTATTAATTCTCCGATAATTAGTCCTGCCCGATGACTCAGTGCTCTTATCGTTCTTGTTTTCACTTATCTACGTTGCCCGATGCCAGATTTCAATTTCACTGCATTCGACGTACCTGTGTACGGCGTTAGAAACAAATGGCGCTTTCGGCCTAAGGCGGAATCCACTTTCTTTACCTCGCGAGGAGCAACACAGGAAGTTTCGAATATTCATCCGGCAGAAAATCTTACGGAGTCACGCTATCGTAAGCGGAAAATCAGTATATCAGCGGGCAAGATTTCTTCAACGCTCGCTAACGAGAGTATTCGTTCTGGCTGCACCAAATCCGCGATTTGCTCGAAGATCTCTGCGGCTCGTTTTGCCGATGAAATAAAACTGACGATATTTTATTGAGAGGATTCAACATTCCACGTATTATTAATGATCACCGTAATATGTTTTTCACAAGTACATTACTGATTTCGACTTTTTTCGTATTAAAGGAAAGGTTTCTTGTAAAAATGAGGATTGCAGAGCCAGACGCGTCGAAAACGTTATCAGGAACCTCGTTGATGTCTATAGCAATGATCGATGACGCGATATCACGATGCAGCTACCTACATCTTGCTACTTTTACTATGGCAATCGAATATGAATATCTTCGTAAATTTTACACTATTATTCCAAACGACTTTATTATGCATCCGCGTCTCTCTCTCTTTTTCTCTCTCTCTCGTTTACATAATATCTCCCCAACTGAAACTGTGTGCAAAAAACTGTTTAATGCGCCGCGAGGATAGACTTCGTTGCACAAGGGCATTAAATCATCGCGAATGAAAGGACTGCTGTCAATGGAACGTGAAACTGATTAGATCTCAAACGCGTCTTAAAGCGCAACTCTATACGCGTTTCGAAACGATGTGCCGTAAATGTCAGAATAATTTGCAAATTATCACAAATTATCACACTTCAGCGATATTCCGCGGTATTCCGCATTAAAATGCGCTCTCCAAAAATTTGCAGATTTTACATTCTGTATAACTTTCACCTTTTTTGATCTTGTAATTTAATTTGAAATAAGGAATACCACATTGTACGACGACCGAGTCATTCTCATTGTGCAACAGGAAGGGAGAAAATGTGGGAAATTCTGTTTTTCCTTATTCTTATCCGTGACTTATCTCGCTATTGCCGATATCGCAATAAATTCAATGCTAATTGCCCCTCTCGATTTAAAATATACGGTGTCCATCAATCTTTAAGACGCATCGGAACCGAGTTGCGCGAAATCTGTAATTAAGCGTGAATTATTCCTTTCCCATTTCGACCTTGTAATCTTTCGGTTGCCAAGGTTGCGTAGGAGTATGCATTCTTTGTCTCCTCCTTCTTTATCTCGTGGAAGTGCAATCGTAGAATTTGTTAAACGATTAAACGAGGCGGTCCTAAGCTGACGCGTTGGAATCCGATTACGCAATTGACGATCGAGCGCAAAGAGACGTCTTTGCCAGTAAACGATTTCGCTGAAAGTTGCGTAAGCCGCTAGAATACAATGACACGAATACGAATGAAGACCGACACAAGCTCCAATGTTATCTATCTGGAACATTTCTCAAATTATATATAAACTATTAATGTTATAAACTACTAATGTGACTATTAAAATTACGAGCTATTACATAAATTATATATATTTCAGCCGCAGTCGTAGGCGTCTACTTTCTACTTCGTTTAAATATTATGCAACATATACCGCGGAGTTTTGCTCACAGTGAACGATCCTAGTAATAATTAAGTCGCTTTGGAAATATAATTTCCGGCGTTTAATAATAAAAACGCCGAATTAATCGCGTAACACGAGATTTACGATAATTTACGAAAATTTTACACGCGAACGGAGGAATCTCAGTCTTCTGGACAAAAAGGGAGAAGAAAAAAGAGAAGGGTATTCGGTTTTAACGAATGAAAGTTAACGGAAAGGTGGTTTCTCCGTTGCAATCATAAACGAAAATAGTGCAATCGATTTACAGTCCGAGCAATAGCCGAGCCCATTGCAAAACAGGAGGATTGGGATATAAAACGTAGATATAAGAAGCAGAAATCGACCATGCACGACGTGTTTTTGTGTTCTCTCTTTTCTCTTACATATATATAGATATATATATCTTTAATAGTTTAATATATCGAGCACGGTTGTATAAAGTCATATAGGATAAAAAGCTACAATATTCACGTTTCGCGGTCAGGAAGGTCTTGCAATGTCATTTATATTGCGACAAATTTAAAAATTCGTTATAAGGTATACGAGGCAAAAACGCAGTTGTTTATTCTTTCGTAAAAATAATTTAGCTATCGCAAAAGATAATTACAGAAATTTTGCGCGACTCTGAAATCATGGAGGAATGATCAAATTGCATTATGCGGCACCACGTTGTTCTTTTTTTCTAAGCTGCATTCTCATTAGGCATCTATACCTGCGTTTTACAATAAGAAAAAACCGAGTGCCTTGCTCCTACGGCTTACGGGATAATAATCGTACAATAATAATTATATAATGTAACAATTGCACGACAGGTTTCGTTGTCATTGTTCCACCGTCAGCCGTCGTGAAAAAAAAAAGGCGACGACAGACGTTGATACTAACTGAATCACCCTGTAGAACAACGTGAGTTGCACGTCGCTTCCCGGCGGCATCTTGCAATTAGATCTAATTGTCGATACCGCTCGACGGATGTGTAATCAGCGAAGAGCCGATATTATAGCTCTTTCCTACAGTAAACCGCGGCGGCTACGATTTACGTCGCCACCGTTCGACGATGACGCGCGAGTACGAGGAACGAGCCCCACCGGGGAGGGGATCCCACGCAGAAACCCGCGCGCGGATCTTATCTATTACCCATTACACATGCGTCGCACGGTATCGGCGATTGAAGCCATAATCCATATCGTCCGATATCTTTGGTTTGTCGAAAAAAAAAAAAAATCTGGGCACGCGCATCGTCCCCGCGTTGTTCGCGGCCACGTTGATGGTTGCTGTCTAAATACGAACGCGACGAATAACGCGACATCGGCCGCGTTGCGTGTCGACTGTCGAGCGCGAGCGTATAACGAGCGAGTCGAGCGACGCGCGCGGTCGAGCGCACCGCTTCCGTATGGCGCAGGGCGCGAGCGCGGAAGTCTCTCCCGTCGCCCGACGGGGAGATACGTAAGAGTAATTCCTCGAAAGGGTTGTTGTAAAAATCCGACGAAACGTCGAACGCGTCTCGAGAATCGTGTCAAGGACCAGGCGGGCGGGCACGGGCGGGTGGGAAAAACCGAGCGTCCGCTTGGCCCTGGCGACGCCAACGTCGCTTATTTATTTTTACTCACTGTTTGCGCGCCGCCCTTCGGACCTCGGGCCGCCGCTCCGCGTTCGCCGTGGTCGGTGCGCCGCGGTGGCCGCGGTTGCCGTCGGAGTATATAGTCGCACACTCTCCGAGGACTTTATTTCCCTCGCATGCGGCCCAATGCGGCGGAGCCAGGCGAGCTGAGACGATCTACCCGCGGGTCGCGTCGTATCGCGTCGCGTCGCGTCAGCGACTTCACCACGGCCACGGCGTCGCGCGGGCTCGAAGCTCGAACGTGCGTCGTCGTCGTTGTTGTCGTCGTCGATCTTTCGAGCGGAGAACGAGTGGCGTCGCGCGCGAACGCGCCGTTCGCCATCCAGCGTTGAACTGGCTCCTTTGTTTAGTAAACAGAAACAGCTGAGCGGCCGACGGTGGAGGTGGAGGCGGCGGTGATGGTGGCGGCCGCGCGGCGGGACCACGGTACTCGCCCCGCTCACCCGTACCGTACATTATCGACCGCATCACGCGTGCGCGATGCCCGCGACCGCGGTCACGTGGTCACGTGGTCCCGCCGCTGGCTGGAGAACGGTCGTGGTCGTCGTCGTCGTCGCGGTACTTCCGCGGCCGACGATCCGCGCCCGGCTGCGAACAATCGCCTTTTAGATCGGCAACGAAACATCGGGCTTTTCTTGCGCATTTTCGCGACAAGTTCTGGATATTTTATAGACTTCATAATAATGAATGCATTTTAATTTATGCATGTTAATTGATGCATGTTAATTTAACTGAACCAATGGAGTTAAAATAATACCATTTTGTGTTGAAATAATAAATTTAGACACACATGGTAGTTAAAAATAAAAAGAGTTATTTAACTTGAGGTATTGCAATTGATTTAAATTCCTTTAATATTTAACAGCGATCGATAAGATTCTAAAAATCTTATTTCTTCAATATTATATAATACTCTAGAGAGTCTAGAGAATACGTATTTATGTTTCTGATGGAGACACAAATGGAATAATTTGCGGGCGCTTGAATCGCGCGTTAACGCGCGTGCGATAATGAAAACAAAACATATGACCCTCAAAACCTAGCAAAACCTCAATTTCACGAATGTCAAAATAGGCCAGCTTGAACATACGTGGAACGCATATACGCGCTTACGATAAAATTTACATTTTGCGAAAATGGCAAGAAAGAATACGCTGCGACACGTGCAGCAAATTTAAAATTCAGGGTGCGCAAAAGAAGAGGAAGGAAAAAGGCGTGCTGAAGGAAAATAGCCACACAAGAGGTTACATAATATGTTATGCCGCGGATGTCTGCGCGAGGCGCAGCTCTTATATCTCGTACTTACGGAAGTGCGAAGATTAGAAAAACGCCGCGCGCGATCGCATCCTCGAGCGCGAACAGCTGTGCTTGCCGACTATATAATTTAAACGTAAAAAAGAGACCAAAGAGTATAAAAAGGCTGTACTTTACACAAAAAATTTAGACGTTGCGTTCCCGAGGCAATGTTCATGTGATCGCCGTCGCGGGGAAAGCGAACAATTAGCGTTGGCATGGAGATTTTCTATTAAATATTTCTGGTGTTTTATCTGTAATCATTATACCGATAACATAGAATATGCCATCTATATCTCTTTTATTACATTTTTTTTTTAATCATAATTCGTAACAACCACATCTTTTCGTACCATCTACCGTCTTATTAAAGATTATAGTGTACCTATTAAGGATTGAGTAACTTCAAAACTCTCGCGTTATCTACTTGCTCTCTAACATAAGAAAACTAAACAGACATAGGCAACATAATTGCAATGGAAGGCTGCAGCGCAATCGTAAGATCGTGAATGTTACTCGGAAAATATAATTTCGCGACTTACTTTTCATTCCTTAAACAATATTATATTATTTATCGATACATAGAATTTATCGTCCGTACCGTTTGCTAACAGTGCTACATTTTTTTTGTCTTTGTTTTCAAAAATGGTCTGGTGCGCGCATTCTCTCTCTCTCTCTCTCTCTCTCTCTCTCTCTCTCTCTCTCTCTCTCTCTCTCACACACACACACACTTGTAAATTATTAGACATGAAGAATTTCTTGAAATAATTTTATACCGTTTGTTTTGGTACTCTTTGTATACATCATATGATTATATTGGATTAATATTAGTTTATACAATTAAAGTAATAGATACACGCATAAAGTATATAATTAGGTACATTATATCATTGCACATCCATATGTGTATATATATATTTTTAATAAGTTAGTTATAGAGATTATAGAGATTCAGTACTTCTCCTTTTGTATTCGCAGGGAATTATTATTGTTGCACGCATTATGTACATTATTCTATTGGTATGGCAACCGTTTTTCCGTTTTTAAAGGGCCAATATACCGTCTCGAACCGTAAAACAGATCGAGAAACCGGAACGAAAAGTCTTCGTCCACGCTCTCTACGTTATACAATAATCCACCTGTCGTTAATCTGCGTTAATTTAACGAATCATGAGCTCCACGCGGCACGTGTGTACACGTACAATATAGTTACACGTATTACACCGACACCACTATGAATATTATGTAGCTGCGTTATGAAACTAATTAGCTTTTCTTTGAGTGTCAAAATTATATTCGCAGCACACGCACGTCACTCAAAACGCAAGATTTATGTGAACTGTAACGTGTTGCGTGTCTTTTAATTCGTCTTGATACAAAGCTTCCCGAAATTGTTTAGTCCAAACTTTCCTTCAACGTTGGTACTTCCTCTTTAGAACTTCCTCTTTAAGACAACTATTGATATCAGAAAGCGTGCGTTCTTTCATGCCATTTTTATGTTGTCCGCTCGAATGTCAATCGCTAATTAGTTAGCTCGAATCCAGATTCTCAAAGTGAAAGTTTGACCGTTTAATTAATTTTACTCCAGATGTTTTCTAATAGAAAGTCACATCTGTATAATCGTCTCCTCCCTTCCGTAATTTGGAGATTTTATTCTAGAGAAACGTATACACACTAATTTGCTCTTCCAAACGCTCTAACGATCTTATTTAAGTTATTTCTATGTTTTTGTCTCGCGAGAAATACTGCACATTAATTAAATCAAAGGATTTTCGTAAGGAGAAGTTATATGTTTTTGATAACATTTATCTCTCTCTCTCTCGTTGTTGCGATCGCTCTAGAAAGGCTTCCGGGTTACGGCTATAGAAACGGTGGAGATTAACGTTACATTATCAACTATACCGCGTACACTGTATTATTATGCCATGAATCTCGCGTAAAAATAAATACCCGGAGAATTGTTAGCAGCAATTGATTGCAGATCAGATTCACGTTGTTACAAACTTATATGTTGTACATAGAGATTTTTTCACACCTGCAGTAATTAACAGTAAGAAAATTTATAAGTGAGCGATTAATTGCAATATTTTGAATTATGTTCACATTGTTAACTTCTCAATCGCATTGTTTAATTACTATCCCTGCGCGATATATATATCTATACGTTATAAAAGCACACGAGGAGTGCCGGAAATTTTTCACCAGCTCCGGAAATTTGTGTATTCTTAAATTAAATCGGAGAAACATTGGTTTATACTTTCATATCGCGTTAACTTATATACATATATATTTTGCAGCTTTTAACGCAATGTTTCTCTTAATTAACCTCGAAGCTTCCGCGATAAAGGGAGGACTTTCTGAGGACAGCCACCATTTACGTACAAATCTAAAAGAAATATCCTGCGTATTATATTAAATTGGTCAAAATGCACGATGGTATGACTGGTGAGCGCGATTATATATACTTCTTGCGGCGATTTACGTATTTGCGTAGCCTCGAAGGAACACGCGTGCTGTAATTCTATAAAAAGCTCTGGATTACGATATGTAACGTAAGTTATTTATTCGATCATGTTTGGTATACATTACTATCTGCCACGACGAAATGAAGTAATACACATTCGTTTCAGCGCTTCGCTCTCGCATTGACTAACCCTGATGTCGATCAACTCTTAAATGATATCATCCGTCAGTATAACAGTCACAAGCAACGCGTAAATTACAACATATACTTATCTTAATATTTCTGTTCTACTACATCTTAACAATAGGCTGAGAACCTATCAGCCTTGAGCACATTTAGAACCTTACAGAATTCTTGGCTTGTAACAACGTGCTTCTAAAAACAATCATTTAAAAGCGATTTGGCAAAACTATTTAGCATTTTAAACACAGATAGACGCGAGAGTGATTTTGCGAGCGCTGTATGACGTGGTGTCCTCGCAATGGTAATACAAAAAGCTCTTTGCCCGAAGCTTGAAAATGCAAGTGAATTAAGTCCAGTTTCGAGAAAATTTAAACCAGGAGAATTGAAACGCCTTGCTTTTCATAATCCAGATAGGCGATGTGACATCGGAAGAATCTTCTACGATTATCATTACTTCGCGTTGGCCGTACTTTCTTTCTTCAACACTAGTAATTTTAAAATTGCTCCACTTGAAACTAGTATATACCGCGACTTGTATTTTCAGTGCTTCATTCGCTCTCGGTTTGTCGTAGCAAAATACAGTTGCGCGATAAAAAAGCGCGAACTGCAACAAAGCTTTCTCCGATGATCTCATTTAAGGGCGATCGCGTGCATATTGAAGAAGAAGCAATCCTCAAGGAGACACACGTTTTACACTCTCATCTACGTCACACACCTCCTGTCACGATACTCTGCCTTTATTTTTTTTTTCCTAAATATTACATGTCGGTCTCACAAAAAGCGTGACTAAACTTAATCTTTACAGACTTTTTTTCACCTGTACAGAACATTTCTCGATAGGGACAACGATTATATTATTACAGAGCTTAATTTCCTTTACAACTTGTTCGTTACGGTCGGATCAACAGGGTTTAGAACTATATATATATATTGCCTACGATTCCTACTTAATTTATACGAAGATATAATAATGCTTTTTCCTCCAGGGATGGAGTAATAGATAAATAATTTTCTATTCTTCTCGATGGCCCGATCGGTATATGCATATGACACATTTATGTATATGGCGATGGAGATAGTGATGATATAATCTCCCGCCTATTTCCAATTATTCAATGCATACATGCTAACATCGAAGCTATACTTTTTACAGAAATAGGGAGTACCATCACATTTCGCGAAACACGTGAGTTTTATACACATATCGTATCATTATAATGAGCTTTCGAGGCGTATAACGCATCGCGTATGATCGTATTAAAATATTGTAAATGAAATTAACAAGTTGCGTTATATAATGAGTCGTTTATAAAGTGTATTACTTGTAGAGACGATTTTCATAACATTCTTTATAATTGCACGTCTGGCTTTCTCACAATTTTTCTTCTTTTTGACGTAGAAAAGTTGTCGAGGAAGCAGACGCGGGCAAAATCGTAATAAACATGTGACAAGTATCGATTCTCTTTCGTTAAATGTTCAAAATCCAATTCGCATCGCTTATATAAATCTCCTCTCTCCGCATTCTTTCCCAGAGTCATTGTAAACACGCCGGAACCACGCACATAACTTATACTTATCCCATCCTAAAATCTATACATGCAACGTTTAACTGTATTTATGCTTTTTGTTTCTTTTTTTTTCTCTTTTGCTTAGATACACGAACGCCGTTCTGGATCATACGACGATAGGATTACGCATATTTTGAGATCACGAGCTGGAAACGTCACGTCTTGGCGCAAGCTTCCGTGAAGAAGAACTTGCCCAAAATCCGTTTTAGATACACCAAACTCAAGCAAACCTCGACACCGTGGCTCGAAAAGCTTTGCGCCGTTTCAAAATGCGGGGAATTTCAAAATTCCCGAGTTGAATTTGTGAGTATCTTGCGCGCATTCTCTTGAAAATTTCAGCACCGCGACGAATCGTTGTACGAACATTTCTATTTACGAAGAAATTTGTATGTTGTATGAAAAAAAATTTAAACGTTAAAATTACGTAACTTTTAGCACGTTACAAACATAGTCAAAGATATTTGACTTCATAAATGTAAAGCTTGATCTACAATGTGTTCTTTGCTTCCTGTTTTCTGTTCTTACTTCTTTGCGACTTATCTCGTATTTTGCAATTCCGTCGCGTAACGTGATGTTTCTTGTCTCTTCTGAAGTACGTCAATTTTTATCTTGGGCGACAGAGAACGAAAAACATCTCATTACGCGACGGAATTGCGAAATACGAGAGTCGCAAAAAGGTAAGAGCAGAAAACAGAAAGCAAAGAACACATTGTAGATCAGGCTTAACACGTACAAAAAACATTTGGTAAAATATGTTGCTGCTGTTTTTTTATACACTTATGTTTTCATTATTTTAGAAAACTATCCTGTCCACTTGTTCAAAATAATAACATTTCAATCAAATCAGTTTCCGCTAAACAGAAGGGCGATTCTATGATAGATTTTTAAAAGACTGACTTACGTCGCCGAAGATCAGAGTAGCAATTAATAATAATTGGCGCGCTTAATCTATCTTTGGTTGGTCACCATTGTCATTATTGACGCTTAAAATCGATCCCTAATCTAGCTTATTAACTAACGTATGATCGACGACAAATTCGTCCGTGTCATACGATTGCCTTAACAGCTAGGGACTAGAAGAACTCTTTGACATTGGAACCTGACCTTTTTCGCAGGATTTGAAAATGCGTCAACGAAAAATTTAAAACACA
>NW_020218745.1:1207-2479 GCF_003070985.1 Temnothorax curvispinosus | reverse complement strand
TATGTTGTTTCCGCGCCAATGTCGGTTGCGGCGACTAAAATTCGCGGACCGACTACCGATTGTCGGCCCTACGGTACAAATCGACCAACATATCGCAATAGATTTCTCCAAAACGTTTGTAGCAGCCCTTGATGAGGTCCTTGATGAGGTCCTTGATGAGGAATTCTGTAATGAAATGATATTTTATGTAGATTTTTTTTTTTTTTTTTTTTTTTTTAATATGTACATACATAATACTTACTCATCCCTCCAATTGGGATGTCGTTGATTTACGTGCGACTGCAAACTTTTATATTGAACACGGTGTCCACACAATCGACAGGTAATTTGTCGTCATCCATCTGGTAATCTGCGATGTCTGCAGACCTCATAACACCTGCGTAGCTGATAAGGTACATTGGTACGCAGCGTTCTTATATCAACAAGATGTGCCTTTCTGAAATGGACCTGCATTGTTTGCAGCATTGATCGGCTCTCTGTTTCGATATGTTCGCCGCACGTCCGGCAAATAGTGAGATCGTCACGGACGTCGTCATACAAATCCCATATGAGGTCACGCATTGTCGCACACAAGATAGTTCAGCGTAACTGCCGTTAGAAACAAAATATCAATTAATTAAAAAAAATATATTTAAAATAAAAATTTACTACAATTAATCCATGAGTATAATTCGAGGTATAAAAAAATTTGACTCGGGTATAGAAAAATAATGACCGTCATATACTTACAACAATTGCTCTTTACTACCGTTAAAAACAGTACGTTTGGTGTGCGCTATCGCCTAGGCTATCGCCACGAAAGCCGTTATCCAAGGATAGTTCAGCGTAACAGCGGTTCGACCTGTACCGTCCGACTATCTCGAAAGAACTACACCGAATACTGGTTACAATGTCAATCCCTAATGTTTCAATAGATATGTCATGTAAATACAGTGCCTGTTACGGGAAGATCATAGATCACAAATATATGTATTTGTTTATTGAATTTTTCCTTCTCGATAACAAACATCGAGACGCATAGAGTTCTTGGAGTTATAAACGACTAGAAATAAGGAGCTTATTAAAACTTAAGCTTATACATTAAAACAACTTTAATACATTTTTTGAAAAAATATATTTATATTGTATAAATTATAGCCATTTGATTCCAGAAATTCACATAAAATTAATAAGAGAAATTGAATTTAGTCTAAGGTATATAATTGTACTATATAAATTGTTTATAATTGGGTTTATAATTGTATATATATAAATTTACTATTAAACATAGAC
>NW_020218745.1:0-1197 GCF_003070985.1 Temnothorax curvispinosus | reverse complement strand
TTGGCAGCATAATCAAGCGTGACGATGCGAAAGGTAGGAAACAACCGCACTCTTTAAAGTAAACGAAAAATCCCGATAATCAAATGATATCATACTTTGTAAACGTCAGCGAGTTCAGGATGTGAGAACAATAGGGACATTAAGGATTTCGTGGTGACGCCGCCGAGTAAAAATGTAAATCGACAAGAAAATGCTTTATCATTTATATTATTGAAACATTTCGCTCGTATACAGACATCGTTGCAGAAGATCGTTGTCTAATATATATAATTTAGTCGCGATGCACAGAAAAAGCCATCTAACACTATATATAAATAAGTGTACATAATGATGAATAAATCAGATGTTAAATGCAAAAAAGTTTAAAAAATTTGATAAAAAGTACATAAATCATATTAAAAAGCATTATTCATTGTCCCACTTCTCTCTTTTGCTTCACATTGGCCAAGGCGTAGTTGTCCATCGCCCTCATGAGTATCTCGGTGAGCTCGTTCAAGTATGGGTACTCGTTCGGCGAATACGAATGGACCATTCTTCTTCTTCTTCCTCCACTTTGCTGCGCAAACAATCAAATCATTAAGCCGAAGTTACCTATTTGAATAAACATAGAAGCTTATAATTCATCTATTATTCATATAAATAATTGCCATTATTTGGATCCATTCGCGGTTGTGCATTAGAATCAAGGATTACTCCGTATAATTGGCGAAACATAATCACGACGTAAGAAACATAAAAATAAATCAATTAAATGAGAGAAAGAGAGAGAGAGAGAGAGAGAGAGAGAGAGAGAGAGAAAGATCAAAGATATAATAGAGCACGAATATAAATGAGACAACGATGATATAGTGTATCGATTGATCACGACCTTATTTTTATTATTACTTTCATTGTTGAGTGGATTTTGATAAAAAGAAGAAGGATTAATTCGAAGAGTTTATAATTAAAGAAAATGGTTCGCGCTAACTTATTCAACAAGTCTATAATACTAGATAAATATTTTAATATCGCTTTGGAAAAAAATGTCAAAACGTAAAGTATTTTTAAATTTACAAATCAAGTTCTCATTAAAGTTCATTTACGACAAAGACAAATGATAGCTTTGGAGGTTTTGAAAACGCTTCGAGAA
Organism: Temnothorax curvispinosus; assembly: GCF_003070985.1. Lineage (NCBI taxonomy): Eukaryota > Metazoa > Arthropoda > Insecta > Hymenoptera > Formicidae > Temnothorax > Temnothorax curvispinosus. Next base: position 68 of record NW_020218745.1, on the reverse strand, counting down.
CTGCTTGAAAAAAAGAAATAAATAAATGTATTCTGCCTTACCTCCGACACTCCAAAATTCTTTAAAAC
>NW_020218744.1:0-1423 GCF_003070985.1 Temnothorax curvispinosus | reverse complement strand
ACCAAGTACTAGCGGTACAACATCAGAAGGTATTAATCATATACATCCACGAATAATATCGAAGCAAATATTGTATTGTATGTAATAGTACAGTTAAGAAATATGTTTTATTATTTTTTATGTAGATCACATGGATGATGTAAATGTAAACGTAGGAGAAGGTTTGAGTGATTCCGATGGAAGTGATTCAGAAACAACATCAGAAGGTTATAATTCATATATATCATGTAATGAATAATATCGAAGCAAATGTATAATGAAGAAATATATTTTATTATTTGTTATGTAGATCATATAAATGACAATATAAACGTAGGAGAAGTGTTGAGTGATTCCGATGGAAGTGATTCAGAAACTTACATTGTGTTTGAAGTTGAAAGAGAGAGAGAGAGAGGTTGTGTTGTTTTTTTGCGGCCATTAGTGGCAGTTGTAATGCGATAGGTCGGGCCGCGCATTCTACGTAGGTCGGTGAAAAGGCGCGCAAGCGGCGCCGACTACATTGCGTCCCAGGCGGCGAGGCGCAAGTTTACCGCGCATGCTTGAGCATGTTGGGAGTTTGGGAGGGGCGCGCAGCCCGGGCGAGCGAGCATTCGTCTTCCGGACATCGTGCGTTACACACCCGTTGTAATCAGTTCGAGTAAAATACTTAGTTGCGTCATCTTTTCGCTGTTAACTTGTAATCGAGTTGTGAGGTAGCCGAGATCTGCCTCTCAGTGTGCAGCAGCCAATATACCGGTGGATCGTATACGCAGCAAATAAGGGACAACAACTGTCGTCGCAGAAAGGAAGCCAGTGAGATACGTCCCAGCGAGCCTTGCCGGCACGTGGAAAGCTCGAGGAAGGCAGCCATTTTCTGGAACGTTCGAGAAAGCCTTTTCGGCAAAACGCCCTTTCGAAGTCTTGGATAAATGGGTTTTTGGATATATATTCCTTTCGACATATGTTCATTGTGTGAACATCCTATGTGATGTTATCTTCAATCAAAAGGTAACCTTTATCAATATACATGAGTGAGAACGTTAGACTCTCGTCTACCGTTACGAGGTGAGAACGTTAGACTCTCGTCTACCGTTACGAGGTGAGAACGTTAGACTATCGTCTACTGTTACGAGAGGGATTTTCAATCCTCTCAAGGTTACCCTTTGCGGTTATCGCTTGCAGAATTCACGAGAGCAAGCGAGAGGAAGACTTCCTCGCCTTTTGAAAAGATATTAGGATTTCATCTCGAGTTTAATTGTAACACTGAGCTCAGTCTAAAAGTCCATAAATTAATTAATTGTTTGGTTGCAACTATTTTATTTACAATGAAAAACTTTACTTCTTTCTTTTGTGCGATTAATTCGTTATAATCAATTCTATAATATATTTTGTAGTTAATTACGTTAACTTGCGTACATTCGTTACATTCACTACTAACTTAGAA
>NW_020218743.1:0-3315 GCF_003070985.1 Temnothorax curvispinosus | reverse complement strand
GAAATTACCGTTTAATAAACAAAATATATTATTTTCAAATATTTATTACATGTTAATTTTTGTAATTACTACTATATAATATTGTAAATTTGATTATGATAGCATTTTATATTCTGCAGGGACAACGTTATAGTGTAGAACAGAAAGCCTTCGCATTAACACTGTACAAGACTATGGGGAAGCATGCATATAATACTTTAAGATCGATTTTTAAACAAATTCCTTCGATACAAACGTTACAATCGGTGTTGCACCAAATACCTGTATATCCTGGATTAAACCCATTTATTTTGAGACATTTAGAGAGTGTAGCTCAAAAAATGTCAATGAAAGAAAAAATATGTATTATGATGTGGGATGAGGTATCTATCCAACCTAAGTGCACTTATGACATTCGGAAAGATGTCATTTGTGGTCTTGAGGATTGGGGCAACAATCGAACGGGAAAAGTCGCGGATCATGCTTTAGTTTTTATGTTACGCGGATTACATTCTGGTTGAAAAATGCCACTTTTATTTAATTTTTGTGATAAACAGACTAATACCGCTCAGTTAATTAGATGCATTAAAAAAGTAGTATCAGAAATTACAAAGACAGGCTTCCACATAGTTGCAACAGTGTGCGATCAAGGTTCCTCCAATGTAGCTGCAATTAACGAGCTATTGTTTCAAACAAGAAAGAAAAGGAATTTGGAAAATAGAGCACAAAGTAAATATATAAATGAGACATAACATGAAAATGTATGTGCGCGTGCATGAATTTATTTTAATTTGTCTTGTTTTATAGATCAAACATACGAAGTTGGAAACCAGGAAATAATACATTTATATGATCCTCCACATCTGATCAAAGGTATTCGGAATAATTGGCTATCGAAAGATGTATTACAAGTTTCCAATGCTCCGGGAGAAGAAAACCAATTTGCATCGTGGGACATATTAAAAACAGCTTGGATCATAGATAGAAAGATCAATACCATTCGACCACTTTTAAAAAAAATTACAGCGGAGCATATGGTAGAAGAAAAAATTAGTAAAATGCGTGTAAAAAATGCAGTCCAAGCAATGAGTGGAACGATGGCTAGTGCTATTCAAACATTCGCAACATCGAAATGTAAGTACTTACTTAATAAGAAAAGAATAAATAATTAAATCTTTAAGAACTGTAATTCTAGTTTTTCTTCCTTGCACAAAAAATAGTATAAGAAAAAATAATTGTGTAACTATAAAAAAAGTATCTATCATATTTGTATAATTTGTTTTATTTTTTCATTTTAACTTGGTTAACATGTACACACATACAAATATTGGAATGAAAAATATTGTAAACAATTATATTTTTTTATTAGTGTATTATTCATTAGTTTACAAATGTATTAGGTTTTTATTCGTGTGTTAATTTATGTATTTATTAATATATATGTTTATATTTATATAGGCACGGTATCTGTAAACAATGAAGAAATTCAAATAGGAGAAAAAGAAGGAATAGCAACAGCGACAGCAGTAAATTTCTTCAACGATCTTTTTGACAGCGTGAATGGAGACGACAAAAGAGAAGACAGCAACGATTTGCGTTGTTCTGTAAGTAAAAACAGCGATCATCATGTATTTTGGGTAAATGCGAAAAATATATTGCGTAAAACAGCATACGTTGACAAAATTTCGCGTACAGTAAATAAATCGGTACCGACTTTAAAAAATTGGTTGTTTACAATTGACGGGTTTCAAAAACTGTGGAAAATTTTAAGTGAAAAATATGATTTTGAAAAATTAAATACTAGATTTTGTAATCAGGATCCGTTAGAAAATTTTTTTGGCCAAATTCGTAGTCATGCTGTACGTAATATTAATCCCACACCTCGTCAATTTCAAGAATCGTTTTTTACTTTACTTGTAAATAATATGCAATGTATTTCAATGCGTCGCGGTAATTGTGAAGTTGCAAATGATAATTTTAATTTGTTATGTACATTTGAAAATTATTTAGAACGTAACGACATGCGTAATATTATATGTAATGACGATGAAGCATCTGAATTAATTACGGATAAAAATGTTGCCGATGAAGTAATTGTAGCATCTTCTGTAGATTACCAAGATGAAATTGTTAAGTTAGTTCTTAAAGAAGTTAATTCTTGTACAAATTGCGAAAATAGTTTAAGAAATAATTCATTTTTATTTTTCATAAAACAAATTACAAGCGTTACAAATAAATTGTTAAAAACTAGAGCTCATCGTCGTAACGTTTTAAAAGTACTGTTAGATTTTTTAGAAAATTGGAACGCTAATATGGATTGGCATGAATGCATAGAACATCATGCCAATATGTATAAAATTGTAGTGCGTATAATTGCGATTAATAATATTGTATCGTAGTGTAATCATAAGAATGCAATTATTAATATTAATAATAATAATATAGAAATGTTAGAGCGCGATGTTATAAATGCCGTGTGTGATATGAAACGAATACGTGAATCGTATAAAAATAATGTAAACAAAAGAAAAAAAATTGTACAGGATTATAAGAATTCTATTAAAAAAAGACGTAAATAATTTCGTTTTATGAATGTTAAATTGTAAATGCATGTATGAGTAGTTAAAAAATCAGTTAGGTAGGTCCTTCTACTTCGATCAATCATCTACCTGAAGATGTCATATTTTCCTGTCAGGAAGGTATGCCTTCAGGCAGTGTGGTGGATTTGGAGCGGAGATGAGATCGAAGGAAAGATGCAAAATTCTAGCGAAAGCAGAACATGTTGCATCTGAGAAGAAGTGTAGTTGTATGTGAAGAAGCAGTGTGATTGTAAAAGTGTGATTGTAAAAGTGTGATTGTACGTATTTAAAATTTGGTATGCCTATAATGTGTACGATTTTTTTATTATACTTATTCTTTTTTATTCTGTGTTTATAATATGTATTGCAATGGTCATTGTATTTAATTGTAATGTGTGAATGATGTGTGTTATATATGTTGCAAGTTGGTGAAGCATACATTTGCAACATATTTTTTAACCACACCGGATACTTGACATTTTTATATCCGACAGTCCGCAGTCTGTGTTAAGTGGGACGGGAAAATATGTTGCAATTATATTTCTTATATGTATACAAGTTATATATTTTGTAAGCTACTGATTACATTTAAATATATGTAGTTGTTAGAAATAAAAATGAAGTGATATGATCTCGAATTCATGTAAACTAATTTTAAGTGAATTTAGGTAGTATTGTTCTAATTCTGTATATATAATTTAATAAATCAGTGTCCCAAGAGTTGATTGTTTATTTTTTGTGCAATAAACTTTGCATC
>NW_020218742.1:0-2058 GCF_003070985.1 Temnothorax curvispinosus | reverse complement strand
AATATTGATATATCAGTCAGTTTAATTCACTTATTAACTTTCTCTATCTATAGAATTCTTGCAAAAGTTCCAAGATTTAATATAAAAACCCTAAAAATGCCACGTGAAGAGAATATATTTTCGTTGAAAATACATTTATATAGTGTATTATCAGCTGAAAGAGAAAAATTTAATTATCTCCCTTGATTGTGACAGTACGTAAAAATAATTATCTATACTTTACAAATTACATCTGAAATAAACCTTTTTCACAATCATCACAAACAAAGGAAATGAACATCTTGATAATTTGGTTTGTTGATGACATCATGTATATAGTGACGTCGCAAACATAAAAGACGTCTGCATTTTATTTTTATCTTTACATTTACATAGGTGAATGTGTGTGTATATATCCTTCTGCAAGCCTCAAGGATTTCCATATTTTTAATTAATTAGCTAACATTGTATATACTTTAATTGGAAGACAAGACATTCCTCAACAAAAACAAATATTTAATTTTACAGCACCATCCTAGCGAGATCGTTATACTGAACTGTTATGATTACGAGAGTTTAAGAAAAAAAAACAACAAATATATCCCAAAACATTGCTGTTTTATTTGTAACCTACAGTCCCTGATAAAAAAATTCCTCTCCAAAAAGCCAGTTTTTGTGAAAGTTGACTCGTTACGTGACTTTTTTTAGCTTATCCTTCGGATGAGGAAAATTAAGGTGTCTTCTGCTTCTCCTGTGCAATACAACACAGATGCTCTAGTTTGAAAATTCTTTTTACTCTTTCTTCTTTTAAACTCTTAAACAGATTATTAATCCTTGCGGATCTTTAATCCTTAACCTTCCTCTTAATCGTCAACCCCATAACGGAGGACATTAGCTCTGAAACGAGGAAAAATGTAAGATGAAGGCAGGGCCGGGGTCGAACCCAGGACTTTTCCGTTACTATCATTCGCGATAGCAGAGCTTCACGTCATCCCTCGTTACATGACAATAAGACTCAAATAGGTTATGTTTGTCAGTTGCGCGCATGTCCATTTTTCTTATGGCACATTACGTTCTGTTTTAAATACGAGAAAAGTATAATTAATTAAATAGAGTGGAAAATGGAAGGAAGGAGAGAAAAACTGAAAGAAGAAATACGGAAAGCACAGGTGAAAATGGCATATTCGTAGTTAAGGGATACTCACCGGGAAGCTCTCGAATTACACAACGGCAGGCAGACTTACGCGGAAATTGGCCTTGGATCAGTTGGGACGACGATGAATTCTTCGCGATATTCATGAACCCACAATAAATCAAATCGCACTGCACTACGAGTACCGAATTCGAATTTGCGATACGTTCCGTCCGTTTCGGTTCCGTACGAATTTTAAACCGAACTAAAGTGGCGCGCGTGACTTGTAACTTGTAACTGCTGGTAACTACACTAGGCCACACTAGCACAGTATAACCATACCATATGGTTATACTGTGACACTAGGCTGCGTTCGGAAACGTCACCCGGGTATATGTACACGGGTATACTCCCTTCTCCTTCTAACTCGCTGAGATAGAAAGAGAAGGGAGTATACTCGTGTACACTCGGGTGACGTTTCCGAACGCAGCCTAAAGCTGGACAAGGTCGGTATTTTACTACTGTAGTAATATCGCTTTTTCGGACCTCAATATATTTGAGGTCCATATTTGGCCCCTCATCCACCCTCATCTACGACAAAATACAAAAACATTAATATATTCGGATCAAGGTCGGTAAATGGCGCGTCGGTAGCGCCATGAGGGTGGATGAGGGGCCAAATATGGACCTCAAATATATTGAGGTCCGAAAAAGCGATATTACTACAGTAGTAAAATATCGTTTCTTCGTCATTGATAGTTGATAAAATGGGAAACATCCTTTAAAATTCAATATTGCCAATAACAAAAAAGAAATCGTTGCCTTGTTAAGCCAGGTCTACATAGGCCGCAGTTCGCAAAACGCAAGACACACGCACAGTCTACATGTCAATCTAACCTCTATACACAAAGAGGTTAGATTGACATGTAGACTGTGCGTGTGTCTTG
>NW_020218741.1:0-1802 GCF_003070985.1 Temnothorax curvispinosus | reverse complement strand
CCTAAAAAAATATTAAAAAATTCAAATATTTTTTTTGTTTTTTTTTTTGCAAACATTTTGGACATTTTTTTGTTAATTAGTTTTATTAGTCTACATAACATATATTTTTTTCATCAAGATCGGTCAAGTGGGTTTCGAGAAAAATACATTTCTTTATTTTACTTTCTCCCTGCATAACTTCTAAAAAAATGAATTTTTTAAAATAATATTTGGTGGAAAGTTTTATCATATTGGTGCTAACTTGTGACATTAATGTCAGCTCTGTATGATCAAGGGCCGATTTCACATGCTTACTCCGCTAGGCCCTTTCAAACATTATACTTACTCAAAATATATAAAGAGTAAAATTATTTATACTGAACATACTATTACTTGCACGTGTGTTACGCGTAAGAAATACATGAAGAATTATATCTTTGAACCATGTCAAGTGAGCGAAATATCATGTTATCTTTTTCTTCGTTTCTTTCTTATTCTTAAAGTGACACGTCCAACATATGAACTACGTGACTGCAGGCCTATTTCGATGTTGGTTCAGTCTCTATAATGCCTTAAAATGTATAGCTGTCGAATGATGAATTAGATGGAAAATTCCGACATATTAAAGACCCATTAGTTTTACAGAGGGGAGTTTCTTCAGGTGAACAGCATGCATCAGAATATTGGAAAAATTCAAGTTAACTATTATTTTTAATAATTTCTTTGTTTGTTCGTTATATTTGAATTGTAATATTTGTGCAGGGCGGAAATTAATTTCGGGTTTTCTTGGCGGTTCTCGGGAGCAGAGGAAGGCAGTGATTTTGGCAATAAGTTAACGTCGACAACTACGTAATTTTTAAAGTCAAATCACAAAATCGATTAAACAGCATATCTCTTCTAAGAGAAGAAATTTTATTTTTTTAATTAAATATTCTTCCATTAATTAATATTAATGTTACTTTGACACTAAAAAAACTTAGCAGAACTTGGCTATAATTATCGTTTATATATAAATTAAGATATATGCCGATATAATAAAAACAAAATTTAGCTGTGTAGCATCAATTCTAACAATGTAAGGAATACGTCAAAGAAAATTTCATGAAAAAATATAAATTTTTCGAGATGTAGGATAAAGATCATGAATATCACTAGTCGGTATCTATTGTTAAAGAGTGCGATATATATGATGGATGGTAGCGACACCTAGGGAGGGGTAGGAAAAATAATGGGATACACAAGGGAGAACACAAGATTTCAAGTGGTAACAACTGATAGGGAAGATATGAAAAGATAGACAGATAGAATAAGGAAGAATAGAAGATAACTCCATGATTGATGTTTAATAGGAGAGAATTTATAGAGGTACAATTTGGGAGAGGGGGAGGTGAAAGAGCATAGAGGATAGCATTGAAAAAAGACCGAAGCAGAGGCAGGCAGTGAATTAGTAAGGGAGTGCTGGGAGAAAATAAAAGTGACAGCCATGGAAAAGAAAAAATTATCGAATTGGAAGAACAGGCAAGATTTTTTTTAGCGAGAAATGATGGTAGTATGAAAGTCTTGGAGAGAATTAAAAAAACACAGCAGATGTCAATTTAAAAATGCGCACACAAGTGAATTTTAGCAGTGTCAAAATATTTCTAAATTTTTACGCTACGGTTGAGCTGAACGCTGAGCTACACCATTGTACGGACAGTTCTGCCGCGAAGCACGAATTAACGATATTAATTAGTACCGCAATCGTTTCGTTATACTTCCAACTATGCATTTCATATCTAATAAAGTATATATGTATATATAAATATATAAAGTATATATATATA
>NW_020218740.1:0-2189 GCF_003070985.1 Temnothorax curvispinosus | reverse complement strand
CAGACTGAATTTGTGAGATTGAAAAATACTTGACGTTTTCGGATATTCGACTTTCTCTTTACGAGAACTATGTACTAGTAATAATGAAGAAAGTGATTTAAGAAAAACTTAATAATGCGTGCTACGTAATTTTACTAGATTTAAAATATCTGAAATTTGTGAATAAAACATTAAAATTATACGTTACCTTTGTCGGCGGTTAACAGTTTTTTTCTTCTTTTTGTTTGTTTTGTTCTTTTTGAACGTTTTACGGGTACACAGTTTTCTCCTTCATAATGAAGTAATCCTTCTTGTACTGGTATTTCCTTTGCTATGTTTTCATCAATGTTACTGTCAGTATTACTATTAGTATTATTGAACAATGTATTTAATTTTGTTTTGGAGGCCACATTTTCATCAGATTTTGATGTATCCGCCTGACTGTCATCTTCAATATCTAAAATGAAATGCGATTAATATTAATTTTTATAATAACAAATACAAAAAGAATCATAAAAAATGCAGTAAAAAAACAAAAAAAATTTTATTCTTTATTAATAACAATTGGAAAACAAAATTTAATTCGTGTTTAATTGAAATATGTATTTAATATTTTAATAACATAAGCTAGGATTCTTAACCAATAGTACTGCAAGAAGTAAACTAAAATCAGAATGTAGTGTAGATGGTTACTTATGTTACTAAATTATGTGAAAACTGGTTCAAAAATTTTAGATTTCTAAACATTTTTGATTGAGGGCATTGTGTATAAATATTTGTACATTATTATATTTGTAATAATTTTATATTTAGATGTTGTGTTTAGTATTATGTTAAATATTATTTTTACTATTAGGAATAGAGACATACCTTTGAAGATTAATTTATCATTCTGATAAAAATTTTCACATCCGTCACTGAATAGGTGTAAAAAGCATTGAAGACTTATTCTGCAAACAATAAAAAGTACAATTTAATACATCATTTATGAAGAAGTATAAAAATGCAAATATGTAATAGATGTATATAGAAGCATGTGCGCATTCGACGCACACAAACTTAACATTAAAACAAATTATTTTAAAAATGAAATGTTACATGTATCAAAACATACTTTACTAATTAATTACTTGACATACTTTAAAAGACTTTAATACGACTTTGTTACAAACCTGCCATTTGTAAAATGTCTTTGAGCCTCTAGTATTTTATGATCTCGCGTTTTATTTTTAATATTGGTACGACATCCAATATTCTCGCCTGCTTGTAGACGTTTTAGTTTTATTTCTTCATCAACAATTATTTTTTGTAGATTATCTGTAAGTAGAAAGTTATATAAAGCTTGTTCATTTTATTCTTTAAATAAAACAAAAGAAGTATTAATAATAACATTACCTAAGAAGTTCCAAATATTTCCTTTTCTGATTCTTTTTCCTACTATGTTATGAAAGCTCTCTGTTATATTATTTGTCCTCACAGGACAATCATAAACGCTAACTTTTGACGCTAATGGTAGCCAAGTTTTGCGTATATAATTTAAAAAGTCACAGATAGCAGGATATTCAGTGGAAATCTGATTAGCTTCCAGTTGTATTAGAGAATATGCTTCTTCAAAGTAGTTAGAAGGAATCAATGCCATTGTCATAGTCATGGACAAAATATTTCTTGGTGCATCCGTTAATCCTAATCGTCTCCAGTAACGCGAAAGTGCCTGTAAAAAAATGTTCGTGTATTCTTGTTTGCCATAACATCTAGAAACGTTGGCGACTTCTCTGCTTTGTTAGTGTTTCCCACTTACAAGGGGACTTACAGCTTAACGTGGATTCCGAACCACAGATATGTCTTAAGATAAGGGTACATCTTGAGACTCATCTTAAGACATATCTGTAGTTCGGAATCCGCTTTAAACTGTAGGTTCCCTTGTAAGTGGGAAACATTAATAAGGCAACGAGTATTTTTCTTTAAGATACTCTCGCTGGTTTCCCGTTGCTTTGCGAGAGGAGAACCATGTGAGACATTAAACAAGCTACAATGTCCTCTATGTCGTGTATAATAATTTTTATTTATTAATAATAATAATTTAGTAAAATACCATACCTGATTAAAGTGAAACCAGCATCCATGTGCCTCTGCTGTTGGAAATTGTTCACTCATTGCTTTCATGGCAGCCGTTTCATAATCGCTCATTAAAAACTTGACATTGTTTTCAA
>NW_020218739.1:544216-548427 GCF_003070985.1 Temnothorax curvispinosus | reverse complement strand
AATCCACCACTTTTCTGCGACTGAATGCCTCATACACGCTGCGTAATTTCAACTTCATGTTATACAGCTAGAAAAGAACCATACACGTGCGATGAATAATTAATTTAAACATACACACTGTGTGAATGAAAATATTTGTAAGTCGGTCAACAGAGAGATTTTGCGGAATTTTATAATTTATATTTTCTAGCAAACAAAACCTCGAAGGAAAGAGTTTTTGACCAAAGTTGAAATTATTCAATATCGACACGATAGTGTTTATCAATTATCTTTGTTAATAAAATATAAATTAATTCCGCGAATAAGAAGAATTACTTCTCTCATAATTTATTTATATCGTTCCAGATATGTCTTCTCGCTTAGCATTGATATTTTCTATGAATGTTATTCGTAAAAGCGATTCTCGTAAAAAAAAACGATGTATACATGCGGCCGACACGATTTGTGAAATAGCGGACTTACCACGATGAGTTTTGTCAAAGAAAAATCCATGTTTTTGCAAGTATGAAAACAAGTTAAAGACAAATTTTACGAGCTGTCTCTCGAACAGTCAGCGCGCGACTGTTCGGCAGATAAGAAGGCTTAATTAAAGTGCCTTTATAGAAATCGCGTGACGACGGCGCACGGCGCTTCTTCTTCGACGCTTCTTGTCATTTAATTGGCCGAATTGTCTCGCTCCTAATAGAAGGGCGTTTCTACAAGTAAACTTCTGTCTATATTTATTACGGTTAATCATCGATACTTCGTTGCAAATGCGAGCATCCATCTGATCTCTCAGTTGGGTTAAATGGTTCCAAGAAGCGAAGTTAAAGTTCTCTAATTTCGTTTTTCGAATCCATTCATATGCGATTCAATTTTTGCTTGATATTAGATTTCATCATACGATTATAGATTTGGAATCTGCCTAATTGTAATTTTAAAAAATCCAATCACACATAGGTACCTATTAGCGTTAAACGCACGAATGTAAGTGTCTTCAGTAGCAAAATTTAATCAAAGCACACAAACATTAAATGATAAACAGAATAAAAGGTAATAAGAGTATAACGCGGTTTTTAGTAAATTATCGTATACATCGATATTTTTTAATTAAAAATAGTATACATAATTGAGGTTGACCGTTTATCCGTCTTTACATTCTCTTTTACTTATTTTAAAATTATTCTTTGATTATTGTTAATAATTTAATTTTAACGACTACATTATTTCTAATTAAACGATGTGACTTGCGGTCTTTAGTTTATTCCAAATGTTTCTCATAAAATGTGACTTATAAAATTTCAAGGCAAATTTTGTGTTGAACAGTGTCATCGGTGTCATATATTGTATTCTTTAATTAAAATAATATACATAATTGAAATAGACGTTTCAGCTTCGCCTTGAGCCATCTTCAGCGATACAATGTAATTAATAAAATCTCGTGCTCTAAAAAATGGAGCACCAGATTGACAGATTCAAAAATTTTATCCTTAATATAAATAAGCGTTGAAAGAACATATGACGAAAATTGGCCAGAAAGTCCAAGAGCATGAGGATCAAAATTAAAAAAAAAGGTTATTCTAAGTATAAAAGTTGGTATGTATACGTTTGTCTGGTCACTCATCAAGTGTAAAAATTTTAAAATTGAAAATGGAGAATCCAAAATAGCGGATTAAAATATTGTAAATAAAAATTTGAAAAACTATTCAAATCATGGAGGTGGGCATCTAGGCATGTGTAAGCTTTTGTGGTCGCTAATTTTGTCCTCAAGTGATGGATTACAAAAACTTACACATATCTACTTTCACGATTAGAATAATTTTTTAAAAGATTTTAACGGACAATTGGAGACGTATGACTGGGGAACACTGCGATGTTTTGATCACTTTTTTCAGGAAAACCTTTCCTGCTTGAAACTTCTGGCATTTTTAATACAAAGTATAAGTCTTGAGCTTCATTTTGAGCTGTCACTCCTTTCTGTGTAGCACGTCCCCATCGAAAGATATATAACTCACACAAAAAAGTATCAAAAATGCCTATTTTATCACGGAAAAAAAAGATTAGCTACTATATTTGATAGAGATTTTCTTAAAAACTTGACGTGATACGCCATTTTTTTGCGGTCCGATTCGTAATCAACGCTAAAAGGTCTACCAGATATGACTTGCTAGAATTTAAGTCAAGAAAAAAAATCTCATTTTGTTGACCAGTGCAATTTGCGCATCGCGTTGCGCTCTTATTGTCCCTCATTCTGTTTATCACGTGTAGTTCTATGATTCAGTCTTTTAATAAATTTATTTTCCCGAAGCATGTATCTCTTTCTATCTATTAACTCTCTCCCACTAGGCTGTCGCTATATACAGAACAGACGCAAGTGTATATTTAAAAAAGAAAAATCACAGAAAAGTAACATTTAACATCATTGCTACGCATTCATAATAAAAATGATTTTTGCTTCGCCAACAAGCGTCTATACACTACCATTCACGTCTATACACAGTACGTATTAATTATGCACATAGTGGTCATTCGTACGTCGCAATAAGTCTCGAGGGATAGCTACTGTAATAACCGTTCGACAACACAGAGATAGGTCCGCAGAAGATCATTGTAGCGGCCATCAATAGCAAAATATCTGATAAGAAAAGTAGTATATACTACTTGTGTAACAAGTGACGAGTTTTCACTTTCTCCTCAACGTTTTCACATTATTACATGATTATTTTTATCATTACAAATAAGTATTTGCGCTAAACGTAAGAACAGATATATTTGTTACATATTTCATATATGTTTTCTTTTTCTTGCATAATCTTTCTTTATATAAATAGGAAAAATAATAAAAAGAATAATTAAAACATAATTAAAAAAATAACTTTTGCATTATTTTTTTTCTTTTTTCTTTTTACATATAGCAAAGATCGATTCACACTATCGATCAAGTCATGGGCCGGTCAAAAATCGTTGCCATTAAATTCAATTTATTCAATGCTTTTTCGAGTTTGCATTCACACTGCCGGTCACGGTCAAGTTAAGCGACGGTCACTTGACCGCGATCATTCTTCGAAAGATATTTAGATGGTCAACAGACGCTCAACCATGAAAGTGAGCTCCTCTTTCTCGTCTAAAATAGACGAAAAACTAAGTGAATATATAAGTACTAACGAAGTACAATTAATTCATCGTCTCCAGAATTCTTCTTCTCTTTTTTGTTTTTTTAACGTTTCAATAATGTCTTTTTTTTGTCACATTTCCATGCTGCGTTCTTTGTCATCCAAAATTAATGCAATTTTAATACACTTGTGGGGAGCATTTTTAAACAAAGTACTGATATGGATAGCACAAAATTGACCGATAGAAGTTCGTCATATACTATATGATAATTCACTCCGCGTAAACGAGTTCACGAGCGTATCACGTTGATTTAGTAAATCCAATAAATTATTAATACAAAACAAGAGATTATACTTGAGAGACGTCAGACGTCGTTGTTCGGTTGAATCGTGTATTCGAATGCAAAAATGGCAAGCGAATACACAATGTTATTTCAAATAGCACAATTTCATTCCTTACTAGGAAATATTTAACTCTGATAACACTTATGATAAACACGACGTGTACCTACCTCAGTAACTTATCAGCTATACGCACGAACGTTTCAGCGCAACTACTGTGCAATCGCACCTGAACGATGCGTCAGTTATACTGCACGCGGTCTTGGAATTGTTTTCACGAATACAACTATTTTCTTTATTCTGCTTATCTCCGGGCAAAATATCGGTTATCCTCTACACATATGATAATATGGATCATAAAGAAGATACGTCGATAAATCCCTAAGCCCGGAGTTCAGTGTTGCTTCAGCAAGCTTGGAGAAAATGGTTACACGAATGATAACGAATGTAGAATTTGAGTACCAAGTTTCTATTTTCGCAAATATTTATTTTCAATTTCCAAATTGAAATTCAATTGTTAGTTGTAAATATAGTTTTATTGCAAAATGGACGGACTATACGTCATACGTATATGTAACAAATAAAAATATTTAAAAAATTTATAAATCATATAATACATACATACATATATATATAGCGAATAGAACATTGTTCCAAGTGGACGGATGTATGTCATATAATACAATTGTGTGTGTGTATATATATATATATAAAATAGCATAAATTTAAACTTGCGATAAACATTTCTGGAATGATTAACGATAATAAGAGCGTATA
>NW_020218739.1:526872-541216 GCF_003070985.1 Temnothorax curvispinosus | reverse complement strand
ACCTGACTTATATTGCACTGTTTGTCTTACTTATTTACTAATGTTAATCTCACTAATATTGCTCGGCATGGTGTGTACAATTTGTGCAACTTACGCAAGCGATTCTCAAAAAGAAATCTCGTTCAGTTTGGAAAAATATATCAAGATGCGCATGAGATTTAATTTTAGAATTGCAATTAACATATATTATGTTAAAGTAAAGTTAAGTTACATTCGAACAAAGTTAGAATCAGTTTTCGACAGATTTATGTACAACTTACGTCAATATTTGCAACATGCAAACATAGTTATCATTCCGCAGTAATTTCTTCGCACATTACAACGTTTGAGCGTAGATATATATAATTATAAATTATTTTAATTGTATCACACAGAAGTGTAGGTATCTGTAAGTACATATATATTCTGTTTGTTGATAGAACAATCTGTGTGTATGTGTGTTTACACTGTATATAAATATATAACATAATAGTTATTATTTATATATTATATATATTTTTATTAAATTATATATGTTTAATTTAATTACATATAATTAATATTTGTTCTATTAATAAATATCATACCTACATTAAAATAGAGTAGAATAATTAATAATACTAACCGAGTTATCATCAGGTAAAACATGATAAGTTATTATGTTCTCATTATTTTTTTTAACATGATTTCTAGTGTGCTAATCACATAGCAAAAGATAAGCGGGATTTCGATATACAAACGCATATATAATCAACGCGTTTGAATTAATGAATTATATCGTGAAAAAAAATCGCGATCCAATTCGTGATAAAGCGATCATCAGCTGTGATTATTCGAAGCATCGCCGAGAATTCCTGCATGATATGAATATAAATCGGAAGACCAGCGTCTTCTGTCTCCTTGTACATACATCCCACCATCTCGTAGTCGTAGTGCAAGTATTGCGTACACTTTTTTTTCTACCTATTACCGAACGATAATGATACTTGTAACTCTGATATACATATACATGTACCTTCGGCAATTCCATTCCAGTGAATATCATAGTTCACTATGTTAATAGAATGCGTAATTACGCATGTATATGGAGCAAAGTGTACGAGCGGGGCACTATCTTCCTATGCCGGAAGCAGACGAGATAAAAAAGTATCGTCGGCTTTTTTTTATTATAATAATATATTATCGGGGGAAGGGGGGATGTGTGTAAATTCAAAATGTTAAATTCAAAAAGTACTAAAAAGCGGCTTAGATTCTCTACATCAATTATAAATACCGCTTAATAAAAAAAAAATGTTAAAACCGAATAGATATACCTATTGTAATATAAAAACAAAATTGCGGCAGGCTGATACTCTTCGTCCATTTCACTTCATTTATCTTCTTCTTCTTCTTGCTGATATAGTTATGGCATCCGATCCCAAACTGGTTTCAATACGGCCCCCAGGTAGCACATATTAGTTTCATATACGTTTTTTGAACGTATACATAGTTTCATAACCGTAAAGAACTATTAAAAAACATTTGAACAAAAATATTTTTGAAACCATGATTTAAGAAACGTATTTTTTTACGTTTCTACAGTTAATAAATACCTATTTGTTAAATTTTTCTTTTTAAAATTAATATTTGCTTTATCTATATACATAATAGCTTTAATAGCCTTTTTTGAAACATTTAAATTTATATTGCACTAATTATTGCACATAATAAATCATTTTATTCATGCACATATATCCATATGCACTTATTTACTTAAATTAATTTTGTTCTATCGGTCTTAATCTATTTGTCATCGGACAAATCTGAGCTTAGAAAACTTCCAACAGTTGCAAAATAAACGTTCTGCTGAACGTGGCCATTGAAAGAACATTTTATACGTGTGTTCCGTTTTGAAGAATCCTTCCTGAACTAGTGCAGATCAGTAATGCAATTAAGTTAGAGTGAGACAAGTATATTTTGTTTCACTTTAACTTATTACACGAATGTGCACCAGTTCATGAATTTCTTCGAAAAAGAATAGACATCATGCCCAAAGCTTCTAGTAGAACATTCTCACGCATGTCTCAAAGACGTCATAAACACGTTCAAAAGACGTAAAAAGTAGGAATTTTAAATGTCTTTATCTAAAATGTCTTCATCATTAAAACAAAACGTTTCTATAATAGTTTTTTAAACGTTATTTTATCGGAAAAAAAACGTTCCATCGAACGTTTTTCGAATGGACATTTTTAATCATGAGAAACGTTTCTATAAGAAATCGGTTATAAAACGTTTCGGAAAAACACTTATAAAACATTTTTGAAACGTGTATGTCCCAATAAAAACAGTCACGTCACATCCACGTCGAATCCACGTCGAATCCACGTAGCAATAACGTGGATCCACGTACTGTTTTTATCGGGGTGCTACCTGGGGCCTAGCGTCAAATCGAGTTGTAAAATGTGAATACAAATGTCGGATGATGCAACAATGATCAGATACGAATAATGAGATATGAAGTTGGAAATATGTGTGTTTATGCTGGTTGTGTGTAGGGGAACGGGGGGTAGCCCTGGACAGTAGGTAGCCCCGGGCATTATTGAAATTTAAGTATACCGCGTATCTATGGCCATTGTTTAAACATTCTGCATATGTCGAGATACGCAGAAGAGCATATTAGAATGTTTAAACAATGGCCATAGATACGCAGTATACTTAAATTTTAATAATGTCCGGGGCTATACCCACTGTCCGGGAATACCCCCCCCCGTTCCCCTAATGTGTCAGTATAGACCTTTTTTAGCTGAACTTCTTGCGTAGTTTAACTTTTCTTTTTTTCTCTCCAACGTGAAAAAGAAGAGATGAAAGATGAACCGTGCAAGATCGAAGTTCAGTTAAAAAGAACAGGTCTACTGTGAGTGTCCGCGGTGTTGAATTCGAGTCCGTAGGTTTGTTAAGCCCCAAAGGATTGCACGGGTCCTCTCTGTGGGAATTTTTTTATCCTCTACTTTTGTAACAAAGCGTTTTGTATATATGTTGGCATATATATTATCTGTAGAACGTAACGCGGATTTCGAGGTGAACAGAGCAGGCAGGAGGAGGAAAGGAGAGCACGGTGTATAAAATGGAACTAAAGCAGGTCTCGCGGCGGTTACGCAACGCGTCTTTTTGTCGAACCGCGTTTCCCGCGGTTCTGTACGCAATCCTCGTGAAAAATTGCATCCTCGCAAAACACGCCCTCGGTAGAAATTCAGGTTGTTTCCGCGGGGAACAACATTGTGAATTTAATCGTCGTCGCGTACGCGATCGCGCGGCGTGTT
This sequence comes from Temnothorax curvispinosus, assembly GCF_003070985.1. Taxonomy (NCBI): domain Eukaryota; kingdom Metazoa; phylum Arthropoda; class Insecta; order Hymenoptera; family Formicidae; genus Temnothorax; species Temnothorax curvispinosus. Next base: position 537,938 of record NW_020218739.1, on the reverse strand, counting down.
CCCTCTCACGCGGGAAGAACATCCGCACCGCGCGGATGTGCGCGTCGGCTAATTGGCGTTTACTTTGGAAAAAAACGCCGTTTGCGTGAGGCTCGTTAAAAATCGGATAGCGCATAATTGCGAGCGGCCGTGCTATCCGTTGTTCAGCGTGTGCAATGCACGCAATACTCCACTTACTCCGCAATTTGGCTTGCAAATGCCACAAGATTAAACGCCGAGGCTCAAGCGGGCGAGAAATAAGCTCTTTTAATTGTGCGATGTGACAGAACTTTTCATATTGTACATATTTATACATATATTTAATTGTATTATATATTATATAATTAAATATATATTTACATTAATTACAGATATGATTGTATTATGTATGTATAATTTTCTAGTGAAATAAGCGATATGTCCACTTGCCTAGAATTATCACGTCGAATCGGCGTCTTATCGCGCGAGACAACTTTAGATCTGTATCTCGCATGATAAAAGACAAGAAATATAAAGAATGCCAAGCCCAAGAATATATATATAAAATATTCGATTGTGTCCGATATTGATCGCTCGTCGAACAACCAAATAATCACTCGTGCTTAATACCGATATACCACAATCGAATATTTCTGTAATTAATTGACTCTCATTCGCTTGCGCCTACGTGAAACTATCCGCTGGCTTTCTTTTAATATTGTCGTTTATCTTCTCTTATAATATCTCGCTCTCGGTTAAGTTCAACATTGATCGCGAAATATATCGGCCGCTCGAGAAAATAATTTCGACGACTCTGGACATTCCGTGCGTCGTAATCTTATCGAAAATCTGCATGTACTTTCTTATCTGCACTTATACTTTTCTGCGAAACGGTTTAATTTATACTTTCTTATCTGCATTTGTACTTTCCGAAACGGTTTCGTAATTGAAAGACCCTTGGTTCGTGATCTGGAAAAAGCTCGGCGAAAGCTGAAATTCTGCGAAATCATGCATGGTAATATAAAGCTGAGGTCGATAAACTAACTGTGTAGTTATTGTTATGTATTTTAAATTTTATAAAACTATGCATTTGTTTTCTCCCCTGTTATTAACAAATAACTACATAATATATCCTCGATTTGCCTTCTGATCCGAAAAATTTAAAATATTTGCTATTTGATCCTTTACAGAGAAAAATTTTGTCGACCCCTGACGTATGTAGAGCAGTGAAAGGGTAATGGCAGAGAACAGTTGAATTGATCTGGATTTCGCGGAGCGCGACACGGATCGTCGATGAATTAATAAGCCGGCATAATAAGCATAATAATAACAAAAACTAAATTAGATTCATAAGTTGCGCGCCGCGTGTATGTCGATATCTTTGCAAGATACACGCTGGTTACCCTTGCAAATAAACGCGAGATAAGGAACGCGCAAAAAAGTTGACGTTAAGCTCGCCAAATATTTCCGCGACGTGCGCAAACGCATTTTGCGGATATCGCGTGTTAAGCGGGGAAAAAGATCTCGCGTCTGGAAAATCCTCGTTGATGAACATGTCAATTTGCATACGTTCCGTTTTTGATAAGGCACGCTCGAATTAGGTGTTCACGAGGAGACCGGGCAATCGCGGAGATTTGTACGGCACGCTCTTGTAATTAGCGCATTTTTAGGCGATGGCGTTATAAATAGCGATATTACGCTATAAACGGAATTCGAACACGTATAATTAGGCGTGACGCGTAACAATGCGATCTTCGCAAAGAAAGATTACGTAAAATCGGCGTGCCGCTTAGTCGAAATTGTCGTCTGTCGTTGCTTACTCAACGACGCGGAATATTTTACGCATTTCGCAAATTTTTAAACGGCATATCACTCAACATACATTGCGTATGTGTCATACATATTGAAATTTACGAAGCACCGATAGAAAATTGACAGGTTGATTAAGCGCTCCTTAAAGCTCCTCGTTTTATATTCTGAGATAATAGCTCTGTTTAAACATAACTAGATGACTCGACAACTCGTCGATATAACCCGCGGTCGCTCTTTCGTAATAAGAAACAATCGAATTCTCCAAGGAGAGAACTCGATCACTTCGATTGTTCTTATTAGAAATGACGATAGAGATGCGCAATTAGTGTTTTATTCAATTAAATTAAAATTATACTATACATTTTACTTAATCCTTAATATGTACAATCGCTACTGATCTATCGGCTTCAATTTACAGTTTCTCCTTTCACGACGAAAAAGGCTCGGCTTGCGTAAATGTCGCCGGCGCATTGAGCGATACGGTCTAATGTGAACTCGAGATGCATTCCGGCACCGCGTGACTTTAATGTCGCGCGTAAATTACTATTCAAGGATTATGCGCGAGAGGTGTCGACGCGCGTCTTTCTCCGGCATCTTTCCTTCACGCGGATGTGAGATCTTCGTTGAAAGTCAAGGCGAAATGACAGGCGGGCCTTGAGAATGCGTCTGTCGAGGAAATACAATGTCTCGGGATGATCACGAGATTATCAACAAGTCCGGCTATGTTTGTTAAGAGCCCAACACTCTCTGGGGCACCGCGAGGAAAAGCGTCGTTAGCAACATTTTCATGATTTCTCCCCCGATTCCGCCTTTTCCTCCTCTTTCTTGCGCCGCCTCTCCTCCCGATCCTGTATGACGAAATCGGGATCGTTCCAGTATTGAACCTCCCCGCTGGCGTACAGGACAAAGATGATGTTCGTCAGGATGAAGACACCCAGGACGATCCAGAAGACGGTTCGCCATTGCATCATCGTTTGCTCGGACGCCACCTCGCCGACGATGTACGGCGTGAAGATACCGGTGAAAGCGCCTATCCCGTTCACCAACGCCATCAGGGTGCCGGAGTAATTGGGGCTGAGATCCAGTCCATTGACTTTCATCCCGGGGTAAAAGGTACCTGTAGAAGATCGAAAATGGAGAGTGTTAAAATGATAAAAGAATCTCTCGATCCTGCATGGATTTTATTTTGCAAAATTGTAATATTCCGAGGAGTGGACGACATCCAGAGGACTACAGGGAAAAACTGACTGCAGAGATCAAGCAGATCGAAATGCTGAAGAATGGAAGAGGCCTATATTCAGGAAAGAAGCTGAGAAAGAAGAAGAAGAAGAAGAAAGAAGAAGGACGCGAATTCGCGTACACGTACCCATTAGAGCCATGCCGATGGTGAACATGGCCACCACCAGCGTTCGGTCGCACGAGGCGTACGAGGCGCCAATGATGAAGACGCCCGGGCCTATGGAGGCGATTGTGGTGCCGAGTTTCCTCACGTTGGTGCGCGACATGACGCCCCTGGTGATCATCCAGTCGGCCAGCCAAGACGCGCCTATGCTGCTGAACCACATGACGAGGTAGGGCAACGCCGAGACGAAGCCGTTGCTCTTGATGGGGTATTTGAGTACGCTGCTCATGTACTTGGGTAGATCGGTGACCAAGGTGAAGAAGCCCCAGTCGTGGCCGATCTGGGCGGCGATTAGGGCCCAGACGGGTAGCGAGCGCAGCATGTGTCGCCAGGGCACGGACGGTGGTTTCTTATGAGTGTGCTCATTCATACGATCGTGCAGGAACTTGACCTCTTTTTCAGAGATGAACGGATGCTCGTCCGGGTTGTTGTAACAGATCAGCACCCACGTGACGAACCACAACACGCCAATGCCTCCGAACACGTAGAAGACGGCGGGCCAGCTGTAGTCGTGCAGGATCAGGCCGGACAATAAGTTGGCGAACACCGTGCCGAGTTGGGCACCGGCGAACACCAGCGAGCCGATTACCGATCTCTCCTCCGGCGGCGTCCACTGAGCTAGCATTGCGTTCAACGCCGGGAAGGTCGTGCCCTCGCCGAGGCCCATGAGGATTCGCAGCACGACCAGACCGGTCGCCTCGCCCCACTTGACCACCACCGGCGTCAGCAGGGTAAATATCGCGGTCGAGAGCATACCAAGACCGAGGGAGTACTTGCCGCCAAACCTCTCAGCCAGCATCCCGCCCGGCAGATGCGTGATGACGTACCCCCAGTAGAAGGACGAAAGAATGAGGCCCTGGAACGAAAGGAAAAGGTATGAAGTCACAAAATAAATGAGAGAGAAAAAAAATACGAAAATAAAGGCAAAACGTATATAAGAGTGAAAATAAAATATATCATAAAGGCATGAGGCATCTTGATATTATAATTAATAAAAGTATGATTTCGTGTAAAGTATCTTTTACCTGCGTACGTTCATCCCAGTCGTATCGATCGGTCGTATCGACCGTCGTATTGTTTGCCTCAGATTCTATATTGTCCGGACAACTACTGTCTGTGTAATTGTGATCTATCGGAATCGTCATCTCCGTAATGGTGATCGAGAGGCAGATTCTCATGGTATAGGCATTCAGGACCGCCAAAAATCCCATGATAGCGAATATCCATCGTTGCGGCAGTCGGCTGCCTGTAATTCACAATTTCGCGTCATTCCATGTCATTAATTCTGCTATTTCGAAAGCTTAGTCAACTGAGGCGAGTTCTAATCGTTCGAAAACTTAATCAACCGAGACGAGTTCTAATCACCGTGACTCGTAACTTTAGACGCAAACAGCGATTGTCGCGCGAGAATCTAAAGATAATGAAAAATATTGTGAAAATATATTAAATTGCATAACATATATTAAAATCGTTTATTTCAAAATTTTTTTTATTATTTATTACTATTGTTTAAATATAATCAAGAGGCAATAATTCGCGATAAAAGGATCTCAGGGTGAGTAAATCCTCATACAGTTTACTTACACAGAAGTTATTTGCGCACTTTCCGCGAAGATTCACGCTTTTATTAGGCTTTGATTACCGTGCACTTATCTCGGCTATGATTTCGTTATCCGATTATTTGTCGCTCATTTCGCCGTAATCGCCTATATATACGTCTTTTTTTTTTACGATCTTTTTTTTTTACGATCTTCAATAAGTCATTCGCGCGACGAAGTTTTTGCGAAACTTTACTTTCGCTGTACTTTACTCTTCTACTGGTCACTTGTGACTCACTCAGGCAAATCCCGTTTATCGAGAAATATCAGGTAATCAAAAAAGTTTGTGCGGTTTTTTATATTAAAAATTAAACAAGTGCAGAAATTTTCATAAAACGTTTTATTCATTAAAATAAGCACTTTCACAATCTACAACCCTTTCCCAACGAGATACAAGGTTGTAAATGTCGCTTTAATAAAACGTTGTATCTTTAGAAATAAAGAATCAAGCAACCTCCACTTCAATCTCTGTTTTATTCTAAAACTGTTCTATTTTGCATGTGATTTATCTCCGGAAGCATTTTTAAATTATTTCTATGCACAGTACGTTCTCTTACCGCATCATCTCCAAATGCCACATAGGGAAACGGGGGGTAGCCTCGGACAGTGGGTATAGCCCCGGACATTATTGAAATTCAAGTATACCGCAAATCTATGGCCATTGTTTAAACATTCTAATATGCCTTACTGCGTATCTCGACATATGCAGAATGTTTAAACAATGGCCATAGATACGCGATATTGAATTTCTTCTTACTAGATACTTGAATTTCAATAATGTTCGGGGCTACTCCCCGTTTCCCTATATCTTATGAAATGCTATTGCAGTTTTCGAACCGAGTTTAAATTTATAAAGCAAATAAGCCCGAATTACACCAGATTCAATTAATATTTTGAAAGGGTTCAAATTTATAGAAAAAAAATACACCAAGTCAAAATGCAGCGATTGATTGACGCGTATATGTGCCTTATGATGCACATAGAAACTTGTGCTTTGCAAATCACTACAAGATAAAACAATTCATTCTTGAATTCATTGCAACAAATTTACCGAAAACTACCGAAATTTACCAAACTACCGAAAACCGCATACATTTTTTGATTACCTAATATATCTTGCCTTTAATTAAAAAAATACTGTTTTTTTTTTCGTTTTTAAATCCAATACTAATGGTAGAAATAATGTATTTCGCGCATGTCGCGAGAGAAACATAATTCTTCTGGTCTCGACGGATGCGAGGACAACACGGAACCTCCTCGAAGCGACGGTCGTTCGTTCAACCTTCGTGTGTCAATTTCCTTCCCCCAAGTTTGGTGAATGAACCTTCGGCCGCGCGTTTTCTATTCCGCGGCTGTCCGCCCGCGATGCGATCACGTACGCGCGCACATACGTGCCCTGACATACGCAATGACATACGCACCTCGTCGAGGGAGGTATGCCTCGCATCGCGTTCTCGGTGAACGCACCTGTGCGTTCGGTCACTTTGCGACGAAGAGGACGAGAGCGCGTTCGGTCAACGTCTCGGCCTCTTTAAGGATTTTGCATCCAGGGTTGCGTGACCTCCCTCAAGTTTCTGCCGCGGGGTCGCGTTAAAAACGCATCTCCCTCGACTGGTCTTTACCTACATACGACGACAGCTCGACAGCTCTACCATTACGATCGTCCAGCCGTCGAGCTGATCGCCATTCCTCCCTCGTACGCGACTTGGAACTTTCCTCGTCGGCGCCTTCAACGGCACATATTCGAGGATGCACGTGTCGCAACGGCACACGTAAAAATTCTATCTGAATTCCGTTAACCGTGTTATTGACGTGGAAAACGCTTGACATATGCGAGAACGCGTTTTTGAGATAAAAGTGAGATTGCAGGACCCCCGCTGTATATGTTTGTATATTTCTAGCAAATTGCATAACATTGTACGCAATGGCAAGTGTGTCTTAAAAAGAGACGGGCCATTATTATTAGAGACGTTAAAGCTTCTAATTGACTCGTTGAAGGTTCAGTCGAAACCAATAGAAACAAAACTTTGTTATCTGTTTATACCTCCATGCACGTGATGCTACTTGGATATACCCTTCATTTATTTATTCTGACACTTATCTTCATATTTGTGTATTTTGTCGCGCGATGTACCGATCAATCGATAAGATATGCAACAGATTGTATTATTGGCAATCTTGCCGTAAAGCCGAATATAATCCCGCTCGCGAATAATTGATTTGTAACTTGTGGAAATACTTCGGAAATACCTTTATCGTAAAAAAGATTGCAAGATCGTCCACGTGAAAGCTAAACAAAAGGAATTCAGAGTGAGTTTCGCCGTTCGTTCGTTGTTGTTAAATAGACGAGATTTCCAGGTACTCGCGACTGGATCTAGTCCGTTCGTTATCTCATTAACTCTGCGATCGAGCTTCACGCCCGAACTTTCCTCGTGCAAAGCCGCGAAATTACGCGTGGGAAAAAACCGCGCGAAATTATCACTCTCGTCTTAGAAAAAAGTAGTCGGCGGAAATTTTACCGCGTGCTTTTTTCGCGTGTCTAGCGAAAACCGCCGAACTAACGACTTGATCAATATAATTATTGCACACGCGGTGAAGGGGGGGCTAATTTTTGCGGGAAATGACCCAGTAGCCCGTAGCCCCTCGAGAGAGCATTCTCGGGAACAGGAAAAATTCCTCAAGTCGGGGAGGTTCGCCTTCACCCGAGGAAAAGAAAGGAAAAGGAAGAAAAAAGGAGAGATCGCGCTCGATCGATTCGTAAATCAGGGGAGCCTCGTGATCGCCACGCAATCGAGATAACGATCCCCTGTTTGCTTCATATTACAAGAATAATGTATTAAACACTTGATTATCGATATTAAACATTATATAATTGGTTGTGGGTCGTATACACGGCGCGCTCTCGAGCTCAATTGTGGCGCAATCCAATCGGGATATCGTAATTGCGCTATCGTTTTTGCATACAGACACGCGCGCGCCTCGTAACACTTCCTCCTTTTTCTTTCTCTCCTTTCGTCGACGGATGTCCTGTTGTTTCTTTTTCGTTATTCCCGCCGCGTTAAATTCACTCACGCACAAGTGTGAAAGGGGAAAAACGCGATCGAGAGAGGACACGGAGGGGGGGGGGCAGCCCTATCTGGACTATTATTGCAGAACCTGCGAGATATGCACTTTACTCCTGAGGTTTATGCACTTAACTGATGTTGCGTGTCAACAAGCGATAAATCGATGACACTATATTGACTTTACCGCACAGATGCCTACACTGAGGGAAAAATATTGTAGAATCAACAAAACAATTTTGTTGACTTTTCAATTTATTGATCCAATTATTTATTTTATTAAATTAAGTACACGTCTATTATTTGAACAAAATAAAATAATTGAATTATGAAAATGGTATCATACAAAATCATTTCTTTTAAGTTAATGATCAATTGTTAACTCAATAAAATAATTTTGTTAAACCAAGAACACGTTTTTAAAAACAGTAAATTTATTCAAAGAAATATTTAGTTAATGTTATATTATGTATAATTGATAGTATAAAATATTTAGTTAAAAAGAACAAATCAATATAGTCAACAAACAAAATAGTCAAAAAGAACAAAAAGAACGAAATATTTTGTACAAAAATTTTGTTAAGCCAATCAAATCATCTGCTTGGCAACATACAATCTTCCGGTTTTATTAAATCAACAAAATTTTTTTTGAAAAAAATAATTATTTTGTGTACTTTAATGTGTACTTTAATTATCCGAGGCAATATCGTTCGCAATAGTCAATGATATCGTTGATAGATTTCCGAGGATAGAGCGAATTGTTTTTCAGTTTTCCCTCCTTAGATATAGAGCTCGAACGAGACAAAGCGCAGCTGAAGTAGATTATTATCGAATCTGACATATCTGCGCGGTATCTCCGCCGGGGCTGGCACTCCGGACGCATAAATTGGCGGGAAGTTAACTTGCGACACACACAGCAACGCTGATTTATGACGCATCATTGTAATGATCCCAAGAGTTTCAGAGATCGCGCAAATCGCGCGAGACGTGTGAATTCGCGGGATTTGCCTGCTGCGTTTAACGGGGAAAGATCGCGAAATAGACGCTATATTATCGGACTTGCGAAATTACATTTCGTCGTCGCGACGAGAAACTTGCGATAATGCGATTTGACTCACAATCAGCCGATTACTCGATCTGCGCACTTACATTTTTACGCACTTGGAGTTTTCCACGTGTCGAGTTGACAGGTTTATTATATGAAGATCTTCTATTTTAAAAATAAATGGATCATATACGTTATATTATCAATCTTCGTTGTTTCAGACTGAATTATCAGAAATCCATTCGACGATAACATTTCGAATTATCGGCATTATTAATTCACAGGTCTGTATTCTCATTGTATTTTTAGCTCACTTTTATTGATAAATGGCGACGCATTTATTTCTGAGATTCTATAGTATATGTAACGTAAATTATATGCGCGCATTTATGATAAAAATGAGCTGAGAATACGGAGGAGCTGAGCGTAGTCCCGAAAACGTGCCGCTGTCATCAACGGATAGAAAAACAGATGGACGTCATCGTCGAAAACCTCAACTGTCGATGCAACTTGCATTTCACGCATTAAATCACTGCGATCTACTTATCTCGCGCGCTAAAAAAGATAATATTTCTATTTCCGAACTACTTCGTTCACGCTTATCTTTTGTTTACTTATTAATCAAGCGTCGATATGGAATTCTACGATAAAACCGCGCGTTCCACAAAGATATGACAACAATCGAACGGTGTTGGGCGCGACTCATTGTTCCGATTACTTAATTTATATATACTGTAAGATACGTTATGTAAGCACCAACGCCTCGGATCGAGCGTACAAAATTTTATTGATTATATGAGATAAAAAAAGACACAGCAACGATCTCCTCCACTTCTGCCAAAATCGCAGTCAGCGCGACGTAAGTCACGCGCGCGTAACGTCTCGCGCGATCGTACTGTTAAATTTGTGGTGTCAAATTAAACTCAATTTGAGTTATTTTTAATCATGCCAGGCCGCCACTGCTCCTACTCAATATTACGTTAATTTAACTAAATCAATGTAGTTAAAATTTAAATTTTTGCCTACAATACGAGTATATATAAGATTTGATTTGACGCTTTTTTTTGGTACATGTATATCGCGCGTCCATGCGCGAAGTTTACGCAAACGTGCTGCACATGCACACAGGCGAGAGATCGCGTACATGCCCCGGGAAATATCCATTTCTATATCCAATGTAGATTAATTTTAAACTTGCTTTAATTTACATTTTATTTTTTCCTAGTTCCAAGAATTAGAAAAAGATAAAACGTAAGCTAAAGCGAGGTTAAAGTTAATCAGCATTGACAGAAATAGACATAAGCAGGATAAATCTGCATTGGTCGATCTGAACGATCGATCTTGAGAGTAGTTAAATTCATTCGTAAAAAAAGATCGCGCGTCAACGGTTATCTACCGAAAATTTTCCGGAGATATTGCATGAAGGTAATACAAGCCCGCAATATATCATTGTCAACGGCAGGCTTCGACGCAAAATAATTACGTCCATCGGTTATCTTCCCCGAAAGATACGTCGCATGAAAATAATACTAGTAACAAAAATGAATAATACTTAGTCGCTATCGTGTGATATCGTCGACTACCAACACTTCGGGACGTCGAACTGAGCCTCCCTTACCTCTCAAAAACACTTGTAACTTCAGACACTAAAAGTCGTGGCTCGATAAGGGTCTTCGAAGAGAAATCGGTGATCAATCGAGTGCGATGAGCGAGAAGTTTATCAATCAGATTACTCTTTACGGTTGTTATTGATTAACAAGTGCCGATTATGAATTGGACTGTGCGCAAAAATTTCCTTGTCAAACCGTTTGGAATCGTGGCAGGTACCTAACGACTAATCACGCGACACGATAAAACGCAATAAAATGTAATAAGCCGCGAATCTCTCTCCACCTCTTTTTCCGCCGGGTAAATCGTTTTTCCGAGCGAAACCTTCGATTTGAAGGCGTGAATGGCGGTCGTCACAATAGGCAAGGAGCTCAACATCGACGGCCTTGTTGCCGTTAACTAATAAGCTGGAATTACGGCGACGTGTGCAATGTAGCGTGGAAAAAGTGGCTTGTCACTTCATCGCGATCAACAATGCCGGACAACGCCGTATGACAATTAGAGATGTGCGATTTTGCAATATATAGCACCGCGATTTTTTTTCTTGAATTGCAATGCGATATATATATATATATATATAT
>NW_020218739.1:462894-526472 GCF_003070985.1 Temnothorax curvispinosus | reverse complement strand
AAAAGCAATTTGATTTTTAATCGTAAAATCGCATGAGATATAAAATCGCACCTGCAATATAAAATCGCGCATGCGATTTAAAAATATATTCATTATTTAGTATTTATTCAGTATTTATTCATTAAATATTTATATTAAAAAATAATAAAACAAAATAATTGAAATGTTATAATTGTACGTTGGTGATTAATACGCTTATTTTTAACACTAGATATGGTTTAACCATCTGTTTAAAATTTGTTCCTCTTTATTAATTCATAAAAATTTTTATCATAATTTTGTATCATAAACGCAATTCAAATTTTACGATTTAAAACAATCAAAATAATATATAATACAATTTTCAAAAAAATCGCAAAATTTAAAATTACATAATGTAACAGGGAAAATTTAAAATAGTGTTTGCGATATAAAATGACACGTGATTCAAAATTGTGTTTATGATACAAAATTACACACAATTCAAAATATAAGATAAAAATCAAACTGCTATGTATATTGCATTCATTGTGATTCTTAAGGAAGATTGCAATCGCGATACACAATTTTGAAAATCGCACATCTCTACCTGTGAAGAATACCGATTGCTTATTGCCGGGCGCTATCTTATCTCGCGGAAATTATACATGCCCGAAGAGAGACGAAGATTCTCCGATAATATTCTTTCTCCCCCTTCCGTTCCTCTCACTTTCTTACCATTGATCCGTCAAGAGGATGATAACGAGACACCCGTGTTTCCGTCACGGCGGAGTGGTGTGGGCCAATACTTACGCACTCGCGATTTAATTTCTGTAATTAGCCCCAGATCTATTCGCGAGCGAACGATGATCATTAAACGTTCTAAAATTAACATACACAAGTAACTATCAAGTAAACGCGCTGCATGGAAATTATTGTTGAATTTACATCGTGTGTCAGGACGCGAGCAAAAAATCATCGACGTTTCGCAGATGATCGATCGCGTAATTTTTCTCTCTCGCGAGGGAAAGAGCATGGATTTTCGCGTGAGTTTGCCGAAACTCATTTGACATTTAATTTAATTTACTTATGGTAATTAAATTGCTCTGTGCTTTCAAAGTATTTTGAATATTTATGATGGAATATCAAAATAAAAAAGTATTTTGAATATTATGATGGATATTTAATATGAAATTGAAGAGTTTTGCGGAAAGTTATGTCATTGACTCATAATTCAGTGAATTGTAATTAAAATATAATATTGATCCTCCGAGTGCAGTTCAAATCATCTTCGAAAATATATAAGCGTAATCAGAATTATAACATACAAAATTATAATTATAATTTGTCGTGCAAAATTCCTGGACAATCGATTATCTCAAAAGCTATTATTAAATTGAATTTTAAGATACTACATCTTTATATTTTATATTTTAAGATACAACAGGAATATCGGAGGCTTCCTCCGTGAAATTCATTTTTCACGAGGCTGTTCTTCATATCGGGCTGGATAAGAAGTCTTCTTGTTTTAAAGATATTCAAAATTAAGTTTACGTTTGGAATCAAAACTGAATTATTAAAAAACTGAGCGTTTCTCTTCGATTATTTTATGCCATCTTTCAGGTAGCCTCATTATTTCGTCTTCGTTGCGTACATAATCACGTTACGCATGACAAAAGCGATTTATTGGAAAAAAAGACAAGAGGACTTTTTGTCCAGCTTAATATATACAGCGACTCGCGAGATATCTGTAATCGCGGTTCGTTTCACCGAAGTCTCGTAACGAATGCGTGATTCATGGATGTCACATAAGAGTGGACGTTCGCCGCTCGTGCCTCACGTGCCTTCGCTACGCGAAGGCATGTGAAAGAAAAAGCGATCTTCGTGGAGAGATGTGATACAAGAGTTCGATTTCCGGAAAAGCCGATCGTCACGCGGTCGCGTTTCTGTCAAGGTTCGCAGAAGAGAAAGAGAAAGGAAGGTGGAGAAAAATCGGTCGCGATCGGCGATCGACAAATAGAGACAATGATTGGTGCTTCCGGGATTTCTTTTCACTTTTCTTGATGGCTTTTTGCGCCTCCGATTCTTTTAGGTAGTCGATCGGTTTCCGTTACGTTCCGGCCCGATCCAATTAAAGGGAACGATTAATTATTATTAACGGGAATCGTGGCACCCTCGCGCATTCTTTTGCGCGTGAACGTCAGGAAGTGATCCGAGAAAACGAACGGGTTGCAATTAATGTCAAGGCATTTCCCGCGGTTGGACGAACGTGAAAGCCAGAAGCGAATCGCGGTGGCAGCTGCATTAGCAAAAATTGAAATTTTTATATAATAAAAGAATATTTGAAAATATCTTTAATTACAACGTGGAAATCTTGAAGTAAAATTATATTGCATTTAACGAAGAAAACTTACTTGAATAAAGTCATTTCATTTTACATAGCTCAATCAAGAAAAAGTTTATCAAATTCTTATCAGAAGATTATAGATAGCTGCATATATACAAAACAACAAACGCGTTAATTTGAGTATGTAAGTTTTAATTTGACACTTTTTTTCTATGAAATCACATTCTTGTATATCAGTAATAAAGATCATATGTCTGTATCAAATAAAAACGAAATAAAAATGAAGGCGCTAAAAACTTGCCAGCCGCGTTTCCCGTCGAAGAGATACAGTTTCGAGGAAGCTACGATGCGCGCAATTCTGTTTTCGCATTCTAACACATTGACAAACCGTACAATTATAGACTTTGTTTCCAACGCCATTTTTATATAAGCATATTAATATGCTACTTACTCAAGTAGAATATCGAAATGATGTCAAAATGATTGTAGGTGACGATTTTGAGGTCATTTTGCAGTTATTTTGAAATCATTTTGATTTTATTGTGACTGTCTGTTCTACCTGGGTAATTGTATTCACTCTTTATCAAAACTCATAATAAAATCTTCCCTTCCAAGAAATTGAATCGGCGAGTATAGTTGGCGTCCATCTTCAAATTGCCAACGAGTTGTTAACTTATTCGACGTCGATTGAATTTTTCACATCATGATTATTCAGTTCATGATCGTTATCACAACCATATCACTCACTCGAAAGATTGCAAAACAACGTTCAACGATTTTGTCGACTGGTTCTTTTTCTTTTTTGCGTTCTAAATATCGACAATTCTTTCCGCTACGATTGCATGGCTTTGATGGCACTTGACAGCTAGCTTCTGGTAGATAAAATAAATTATTCATAGTCACGTGCGCGACCGCAAAGATCGTCACGATCGATGGAATCGTTGATCAGCAAACCGCTCGGAATCAGCGGACAGATGAATAAGAAATTGACCGGACCGTGTTTAATCGACAGGCAGGTTCGCGGAGGGAGACGCACGAGGCGAGAGACTCGTCCGCGAGATCGCGACGCGAGATCGTACTTACAGCATGCTTTCCACGCGGAGATCATCCTAGGGGCCGGGGATCTATTATCCTTGGAGGACGCGACGCACCGATGTCTTCTCTTTCCTAATCATTAATCGCTGAAATCCGGGGGAGGGGGTTCTTCTCGCGCCTCTTGGTTCTCCTTGCTCGAGGTCCCTTGCCCTTTCGTCTTCAAGGGCCGCAAGGAGCTCCGAGATTTCCAGACGCAAAGCCACCGGCACCGCGAAGGATGGACCTCCTTTTGCCTCGTCCCCGCCTAGTCGTCCACACGCGAGCGACTGGATCCGACACCCCCGTTAAGTTCGCTTTTATATCTGAATGTGTTGCTCGTCGCGCATTATCCAGGGTGGGGAACGAGAGAGAAACTCAAGGTAAAGAGCGGTGAGGAGGCGATAAGTTCGGTCTCGGCTGTGAATCGGCCGCGTGCACGCTCGCCGACGTTTTTGAGGGGAATACTAGTGGGGCTGTCTCTTATTCCCGGGCTGTTTTTTCCAGCCGTTGAACACGTTGACGCTACGGCACGCGACGATAACGCGTACTCGATCGACGACGGAGGGGGACGCGCCAATTTATCGTTTATTTTTCCACCTCAACGAAACGCGTCACAACAGTGCATTTTGAAACCGCACGCCGGTTCTCCGACTCCGGACGCGCAATCCGCGCGAATATTTTCCACGAAATTATTTGAATTTTTGGACAGTGCAGAATATGGCACACATCTGTAAAGGTCCTTCTTTAGTCCTTCTTTCCCTTCTGGATGGTCCAGAAGAAACGGATGGTAGGGATACATGTCCTTTACGAATCTATATTCGGTACATTGTAGATCAGAAGAAATTACTCAAGGGACGTTCCTATATAAAATCAAATTGCGACTCCACGAGATAAAATCCATTTTATTTTGCGGAGCCTGCGAAATCTTCCTTCCTGTCGTACACCGGAAATAAAGTTGTTGGCTTCGCAAACAGCGCGTGTTCGAAACGAGACATTCACCTTCAACGGGACACTTTAGCCTTCGACACGGAGACCACTCGTCCTCCGTAATGGTCAAGTCCGAGAAATTTCCTTCACGTATGATCCCATGGCGAACGCGTTAACATCGCGACGCTCTCAGCTTCTCGCATAAAATCTGATTCACATGACTCTTGTCTTTACGCCGGCCAGTTGCTGATCGCGATATCGATGCTAATTATCTCGTTTCGCTACGCACGCAAGGCCTCCTAATGTAACTGTGATTTGATGCATTTTCCAGAACAAAACGATGTTTCAATCGTTTTGCGGTCAAGATCATGGAGTCGGTCGCGACGATACACGAAGTTCTCCAAACGACGTGTGATTGATAATTAATTAACCCTTCGCGCAGTTTTGCACGTATGCAAAGCGACTTTTCAATGCTCCGTGTAGCTCTTTCTTATGAAGTTCGAACTGAAAACGCGCGGTTTTGCACATCTGTAATATAAAGGGCCTTCTATGACCCTTCTTTCTCTTCTGGATGACAAGGCCCAGAAAGTCATTATTTACTTAAAAAATACTCAGAATGTTACGAAAAATTGCGCATTTAAGAGTTAAAAAAATAACACGTTTTTGTAATCCGTCAATCTATATTTCTCTTACAATTTATTTTTTAATTTTATACAAAGGCTGCAAAAAATCCCGAAAGTATACATAAAAAAAAATACTTATGCGCTATCATTAGATATCAAGATCGGCGAGGCTTATTTTTATCGTAGTTATCTGATTTCTTGATTTAAATCGAATGTACAATTCAAAATTAGTTGAGTACATTATCAATTAATATGTATAATATAGAAAGAAAGCAAAAAGCCAAAGAAGACACCAAAATTGCAAAAAGCGAAACTATGCCGCACACCTCTTGTAACTTTAATATTTTGTCTTTTAAATAGATGGTATGTTTTATTTTCTGTTTTGGATTTTCGTGACTTATTGCATCTGCGTATTTTTTTAATACCTCTTTGTACAGCATTTTTAACTGTTCATGCTCGGATTGAAGCTGTGAGAACAAATAATTAGTCAGTAGTGATGTTTGTCGTTTTCTGTCAAACTTTGTGTGAACGTACAGACACTATATCTTATAGATTAAATTACATTTCATAACAATCTATAAGAATAATATATACAACATATATAGAATATGCAATATCATGAATGAAATGATTAAACGCATATCACGAAATATTTAGAATTATAAATATTATCTGCTTTTAATGTTTTTAAATATATATTTTTATATTTCAAAATCATTTCGATAACATTTTGAAGTTATAACGTAGTTTGTAACATTTCTATAACATTTCTAAGTTTAATTATACTATTTTTAAACTTTTTAATGTATTAAAATAAACATTGTTTTGTGCAATAATTTCTTTGCATTCAACTGACGCTCTGACGCATGTATTTGGTGCTTTTTTGTACCTCTTTTGAAAAGATAAAAGTAATCATACGAAATATATTGCTACCAAGGGGTTGACGAGGGTGGGTAAACAATCAATTTATCACCACGGTGACGCTGTTTACGTTGTTTCCGCACAGTCTGTCGCACATATTTATCGTAAAGTTGATGAACGAATAACGAAGCGACATGGAGCCCCAGGATCTCGAAACGATCGGAATAATCACCTTCGACGGTTCGTACAGAAAGCGGCATTTGTTATCTCTTCCTTTATTATTTTATTTCAGCTAACGAGCTTAATTAAATCGTTAAATAAATTTAATTCAAAATGAATTATTGAGAAATATATGATTGATCGGTCGGGTTCACAAAGCCGAGGAATGTAAATTTCACGACAAGATTTAAATTTCTGAAATCGGAAAATAATTTTTTGATAAATCGAGATCTTATGAAGCGTGTGCTTTACATCTAAAATTTTCACACATATATCTAGATGCAATATTATTTACTGTACACCACTTCGTAGTTTTTCAAACTACATATTTACAATTTTGCATATCCCTTTATTTTTTTAGGCATAACAAAGAATGCTCTGCGATTGCATCCGGATGACAAGCATCTCCTCTATCCGATGGGTCACAAGGTCGCCATAAGGAACATCGAAACCGGCGAGCAACGATTCCTCAGCGGCCACACTAATAACGTCTCGACGTTGTGCGTTTCTCCGTGTGGCGAATACGTCGCTTCCGGGCAGAACAATCATCTCGGTTTCAAGGTGCATATACGTCTTTAATATTCCCATAAGCGACTCAATTGGATTATCGGTTTTACCAGTCACGCGCGTCTTCGTGTCGCAGGCCATGGTGATCGTATGGAATTACAAGGAGGGCACGATGAAAGGTAGCTACGAAACGCACAAGGTCGGCGTCGTGGACCTGTGCTTCACCTGCAACAGCGACTTCCTCGTGAGCCTCGGCGGCAGGGACGACGGCAACGTGGTCGTCTGGGACGTCCGGAAGAGTTCTCTTATATGTGGTATCTTTCCCTCGATTCTCTTATCGATACTCCGTACAGATCTGCACGAAAAATTCCATTGGGATGTACATACATCTGAGAAACATAGAATGTTTTTCGCAGAGATTTCTCCATCCCCGTTCTTTCGCGATCTGTGCGTGGTGAATTCAATCTGTAAATATACATTAATTGAGAATAGATCCTCTACAGGATCATTCGCCAGCAATGATACGAGCGGCAATGCGAATAACATAACAAGGACGAATCTTCACGGCGAGTGCTTTGTTACCGCGGGCGACAGGACGTTAAAAATCTGGCGGATCGAGGCGGAGAAGCGTCGGATGCATAATCTCGATGTGGAAGTGGGCAAGTTAAAGCGCCTCGTGAACTGCGTTGCCGTGGACGAGAGGGACGAGATCATCTACTGCGGCACTTCTTCCGGTGATATCATTACAGCAAGGTCATAGAGACGCCTGTGGAAAAGTGTATTCGCAGCTATTCAATTAATATTTTTCTTTTAATTGCCGTATCGCCTACATTTTATCTTCATACCATTCGTCACTTGTCCTCATTCTTGTTCAATCTTGTCTTCTCTTTTCCAGATTGAATCTGCGCGACGATCTGCAATGTGGAGAGCCGGCACGCCTGCCGGTGATGATCGGCTGCTACTCGAAGATAACGCGCGACCCGAGGAAAATGAAGACGGGCGAGGGCGATCTGTACGCAGGCGGAGTGAGGAGTTTGCTGCTTCTAAAGGATGGGAAACTGGTGGTCGGTACTGGCGACGGTACCATCGAGTTGATCCAGATAATAACCATGAAGGAGAACCGAACGCGCAAGCCGTCCAAGTTTCCTAATACGCCGCAGATCCTCACCGTGAGTCGTTCAAGTCGCTTCACGGCAAATATGTTGCAAAAAAGGAACAGACAATGACCTCGCGATTAACAATAAAAGAAGAAAAAGATATAAAGCTATTGCAAAATGTGAAAACGAAAATTAATGACAAAAGCTGAAGATATACAAATAACTCGCGAATTTATGATGACTGAAATCATAATTGTCATCTTCTTTTTATCAGCATCAAGCAGAAAACGTGTGCAGCGCAGTGACGTCCATGGTTTTGCATCAAAACGAATTCGTGGTGGCCGGGACATCCTGGTGCGAGATCTATCAAATTCAGCTGTCAAATTTTCATATGCGCCTACTCGTCACCTGTCACACTAGCTGCATATACAGTATCGCGTTCCCACGGTAAAGATAGTGAATTCACAACTACGCCGGTCGACCGAATCGATTAATGTTACTCTAATAAATCGTAGCAATCATTCGGAGATATTCGCAACAGGCAGCAAGAACGATGTCAGGCTGTGGCAACTGGAAAAGCAGAAGGAGAAAGTTCGTATCACCGTAGCGAATTTTATTTGCTCCAGTCTACAATTTGCGCGCGACGACCAAATGTTGCTTTCTGGTACATTTAGCTAGTCGTATTTATAAATATTATCATGTCATTGTCATGTTTAAACAATATTAAATGTTTTTGCCATTGTTTCAGCTTGGAACGACGGCATAATAAGAGTGTTCTCACCGCATAACGGGGACTTTTATTTTTCCATTCATAACGCTCATACAAAAGCCGTGTCGACGATCGCTGTCACGACCGACAGTAATACGCTGATTAGCGGTGGCTGCGATGGCCAGGTGATTTATCTCACGTTCTACAAAATGCCATTTAACGCCGATTATACGATTGAACTAGATCATTCTATTCCTGTGGAAAAATTAACATCTATATTAATTATGCATTACACTTCAATAAATTTTCTGGAACTTATCCGATTTCCAGGTACGTATTTGGGACATAAAAACTGATGTGCCACGATTGATCAGTATACTGAAAGAACATCGGGGCCCGATAATGTCCTTGCACATCTCGAGCAACAACGAGGACCTGATCAGCTCGAGTACGGACGGCACGTGCGTTGTCTGGGATATAATGTGAGTTTCGTCTGTAAAATATTAAATTGTTGTAGGAGTGAGTTTTTTTTAAACAGGCGAAAATCTTTTCGTAACAGACGCTGCACTAGGAAACATATTCTTATGGGAAACACAATGTTTATGATGGCGCAATTCACACCCGACGGTATTCAGATCTTGACATGCGGTACAGATCGGAAGATCGCTTATTGGGAGACTCTGGACGGCTCGCTAGTGCGGGAGGTCGAGGGTTCTAGCGCCGGAACGATGAACTGTATAGACATCAGTCCGGACGGTCGATTCTTCATTACCGGATCCAATGACTGCACCGTCAAGATCTGGAAGTATGACAGCGCGGATCTCACCCATGTTGCTACTTTACACGCCGCGATAATCACCGCGTGTAAGTTCAGCACGGACTGCAAGCACGTAGTGACGGCTAGCGCCGACGGGACGATTATGATTTGGAAATGTCCGTCCGAGGCCTTAAATGATTCCAAGAGCGTGGGCCAGTCAGGAAGAACCGCTAACTCTGCGCGTAGCCTGCCCGACGCGGATGTGGATAAATTATCTCCGCGAAAAACGGAGGACGATGCAAGTGTCGTGGCGGATCAAACTGTACGATCCTCCAAAAAATCTACTTCGTCGTGTACAAGTATGTTATATTCTTCAACGTATGATAAAGTAAACAGATTTGTCAGGGCAACATAAACTTTACACGGTATTGCAATTCACATTTGATTATTTAATAATGACACTTGTCAGGTGATCAAAAGCCGCTGTCAGCTGCTTCCGATCGATGTAAAGATTCTAAAAAAGAAATCCGCCCAAATAAAGAGAGAATGCCTGCTTGTAAATGCGTATCGCGGAGTTCGGCAAGCTCCAAGTCAAGTGCAAGTACATCAAACCAATGTCGATGCAGGGACGCTAAGAACGACGGATCATCCAGCAAAGCGAGGACGATGGAAAATCTGAAAGAGTCTTCAAACTCATGCAGTAGAAGATCCATTACATCAAAGACATAATGTACAATTATTTCGTAAGACTGATTAATTTTACTCGAGGTTCTAATATTACTATATTAAAATGCATACAATAAAACTGTGAGCATTTTTGTACCGAACGCAAATTCCAGTAAGGATTTTCCTACAAAACAATAATAAAGTGAATATCAGTATCATAATTATATCATAAATATAAAGCTAGAATTATATGTATATTATAAATAAAAAGTTAAAATTATCACAATGTGTTTCGTGTAAATTTATATATGGTTCTTTTGTCAGGAAAAATTAACTTCGGTAAATTAACTTCAACGAATCTCAGCCCCACGCCTGACTTTTACAGTAATGTATGACCAACTTTCCGTCGGCGCCATAGCAATCGTACAAGTTCTTCACCGTCTGATCGGGAGCAGGTGCAAACGTCTGATTGACATAGAGAAACTGGAAGACAAGAATTCACTATTCGCTTCACTGCACTGGTAAAAGAAATCAGAAATAAATATTTAGACGCACCAATCTCTCGTTGGGATCCAGTTTGAGGTACTTCTTTATGAATTCGGAGATCCGTCCAATAGGATTGTCTTGAGAGACCGACCACTTCTTCTGCTTCATGATCGGAGCGTTGGCAGTAGCCTTCAGCAATATATCAACTGTAAAATTTAAATATAAAATCTACTTAAATATACTTTGTTACATGCACTTGTAAAATTGTATGTAAATGAAATTGAGATTATACTCTTTGATTTGTCCTTCGGCGCTGTCTGAAGCTCGTTTCGTGCCACGTTTCCCTCGGGGATGGTTTCTAGACTAGTTGGTGCGTCCTCCGTTGTTGAATTATCCGGCGTTTCTTCAGTCTTTGCGTCAGTCGTCGTGCCGCTTGCCTCCTCCTTGGCTGCCATGGTACCAGTCTTGTATCTATTACAGTAAAAGCATAAAATTCATGGCAGTAATTGCATATACTCATTAATGATATGATTATATTATACGATCAAGATTAAAAAAAAAGGTAAAGAATAAGAATTGATATGTGATTACGAATAAATACATATGCTCAGTTCTAAAGCTAAAATGCTTTAGAACTAATTGATATAAATTCTTTGCGAATTGCATATTTTATTGACGAGTTGTTTATAAATTGAGCTACATGCAATTTGATATTACTTATATTATAGGTTATAATGTAATTCTTGGTTTACGATACCTAAACTCTTCAAGTAGTAGCATTTATCACAGAACTAAACAAAGAGTTTATTAAAAATACGAGAATTGAACAAATTGTACAGTGAACATTAATTCTTATATTATTCAATAAAATGTATTTTACTAATTATATTAGAGAGGTGCTTGTAAGCTGGAATTGTTATCAGTGTACTTTCGCACTAAATTATACTTGTTGTTCACTTCTAAATTAAAATTGATCTTTGTTCTCTTCAATAAGTACTTTTTTACTAATAAACTTAGTGTGTAAACTTACCAATAAATGATGTATACACAATTCCCGATTTCACTTTTATCACAATAACGTTTTCAACAACAACGTTCGTTGGACAAATCTTGTACTCGGCATTGATATATATAAGATATCAAGAAACTCACGATATATGACACGCTTTTCACGCGAGATAAACAGATGATACTTGAAGAATTCAGCAAGAAGTCGAAAGAGAACGACGTTTTATACCTTTCAGTGCACACAGCACAATAATACGATCAGCTGATGATCGCTCCGGCTCGGAGATATTCCTAGATATATATTCCTATATTCCTAGATATTCGTGCAAGAAGCCGTGACTCAGACAGAAGTGACAGTTGTGTGACAGTTTGGCGAGCGAGGTTAACTCGGGCGAGAAGCGAAAGGTAAACAATAAAAGTTAATACGCGATTAAATAATACATTTAAATATGTAGTCGTCGATTTCTTCGTCAGCAGTCCCGATCAAACCTCTAAACACTTGAAAATCATAATTGGAAGACACGATGACACCAATTAAGCGTAATCCGTAATTATCAATTGCATCAACAATTGACTAAACCGCGATAAAAATACCATAAGATATAGTCAAAGGTGCGATGCATTATTAATAGTTCAGGTAAATTATTTCTCTTGACTCGATTGTTCCATAAAATTAAAACAAAATATATGCAGGGATTATAACGCATCCAAAGAGTTTCTATGAAATATTAACACTATTAAATATATTTAAAGTATTAAGATAGAATATTAAGAAGAGTAAAAAGTAAAATGTAGTAATAAAATAAAAACAAAATTATTTGAATAGATAATTAATTAGCAATACTTTCAGTTAGGGATTCTTCCACACGTTTTTCGTCGCTATGGTGGAAGCAGCTGGATGTGGCGAATTGCAGCAGTTGGTTCAAGAGGAAGAATGCGAGGAGCCGCTCAGCCACGGCGGAGAAGCTACTCCTCCGTCGACGCCAGCGAGATCTCAACGTCCAGGCAAAACTGAAACGCATAATTCCAACGTAACGGTACGAGGTCTCATAATACCTATACAATTGCCTGTCCTTATCTTGTTATATTGATGACGACGGTATGATAACGTAAATTATTATTCCTAAGTGATATTTTTGTAGCAACAAATACTATGGGAAAATAACACACAAACATCGCCGATTATTAGTAAAGGAAGCTCCGGTCAAGGGACAAGTCAAGGCTCCATGGTTTCCAGTCGAGCTGCTAACGCTTCAAGTTACACTGGCAATCAGTCTCGATTGATGTACCTTAATGAGAAGGAAAAGCAGAGGCCTAGTCGGCCGGATCCACCGAGAATTGTGAGGCAGCATAAAGGTAATTGAGGCTCCAGAGATCTGCAAATCATCTTAAACACAATTATTTTTCATCTTTTCAGTTTCTTTGGTTCTCCAATTCTATATTTCATTTACTTTCTTTTTAATAAATATATATTTACATGTTTTATAGATTTGTTATAATTTTATGAGTTTATCGTGTACAACGATAAGCCTTATGTTTTAGTTCTTTGAGTTTTACATCTCTTTTGATTTTGTTTTGGCATTATTATACAAAGCCGTGGTGCCATGCAAACACCATTGCTTTCTGTCAGAGGTACCCGATGTCCGCCATATGGAGCAAGCTCTGCTGCAATTGTTGGAAGACTTTCACAGCGGCAATTTACGAGCATTTGGTTGGTATAGCCATATATAAACAGTAAAACACTTAATGAGACCGAAAATCGTTTATAGGAAAAGACTGTAGTATGGAGCAGATGACGGAGATACGAGAGCAGCAAGAACGTTTAGCCCGGCTGCACTTTGAGCTGGGCCAACGGCAAGAAGTGGGTGGCGAGCAATCAGGTCTCCGACAATCGAGCGCGAATATGCGGCATTTGCTTCATCGTCTCCAACAGCTGAGTGTTTGTATAGAAAAATTGCATAGCAAATGACTACCTTATATTTACTATTACATATTGTTATAAATTCTTGTAATGATATTCGGGGAACGTACACCATTATATTGTTATATACAACTTTTATAAAAAATACATTGCTAAATATATATAGTATAAATAAAATATATGTATATAATATATAAAGTACTTTATGTTGACCTGCTAGAGGAGAGAATCGTAAATGTAATCTTAGGTATATGATTATTGTACGAACGTATTTTTATGTATACCTGAAAGGAAAGTGTAGATAGCGTAAAAATATTGTTATAAGAATATATATTAAAAATTTGAAATATTTTTCACATAGCCGTTTCTACTAATTATACATCATCACATATATTATTATGTATCTATTACTATATACAAATATGTATGAATTCAGTGTTTATACGCTAAAACAATTGCCGTTTTCACAGCTACGTAGATTACGCTCTGTAACCGATGTTTCAAATATTACATTTTATATCTATCATTCACCGACTATGCAAACCAGATATTTTCCATTTATATCAAAAATCAATGTATAAATATGAAGAACCATATATAAATATTAATATCAATATTAATATTATTTGACATAATTAATTTGTTGGAAGTTTCACAAGTCTAGTGCATTCGAGGTGTCTAATATTTTAGTAGATTGCTACAGAAATTTGCTTTTGCAAGTCGAGGATGAAATCGACAACATTATCGCAACCACAATGCTCGATTATAGCTCACGATACTTTGGAACGACTCAGCTATGCAAAATGTCCTGCATTCAATGCATTGTGGGAGCCGAGGGATATGATCGGTATCAATGTAAAAGTAACAGAGAAAAGACGTATTCTTAGAGACGAATATCTGGAGAGCACAATCAAGTAATGATTTGTAACAAGACAACTAATTTCCACACATATTCGATTCTGTACACACATATTTGTACATAAATTCCTAGAATTTTAATCTCGATTTAGAGAAAGGCCAAGAAGGCATATGGCGTTGGGTGTAAGTTTAGATGATGTGCGAGATAAAGATAAAAGAAAATTATTAATCGACTTTATATACAAAACAACGATAAATCAAGCGGCAAGGGAAATTTGGGGTGACTTTAAAGTTCAACGTTCTTGCCTATCGAAAAGACACATAGAAGAAT
This sequence comes from Temnothorax curvispinosus, assembly GCF_003070985.1. Lineage (NCBI taxonomy): Eukaryota > Metazoa > Arthropoda > Insecta > Hymenoptera > Formicidae > Temnothorax > Temnothorax curvispinosus. The sequence goes on along the minus strand of NW_020218739.1, from coordinate 512,123 downwards.
CTGAAAAACTCGTATTATTCTTACTACAGTATGCTACATTGTAAATTTTTACGTTTTATAGTAATTAAACAGATCGACGTAATTTACAGTCGACTGATCAACAAATAATATCTCGTTTGCCAGCGAGATTTCACCGAGCTGCTAGGAAATGGGATAGCATGCAAAGTCGTTCCTTTCTCGTGGATGATACTTGTTATGATAAAAAGGATAAAACTCGAAAAGAAAGAACCACGTGCATAAAAGAAATGTACTTACAGCAGTTATCAATATTATATTTTTCATAGGAAAATATCTTATATGATGATTTGAAAATTCTTTTATAGTGGGTCAGATGCATGCAAATAAATATCAGAAAAAGAGCACATGATAAGGAAATTAATTAATAAAAATAAATTAAGTATTACTTATAACAAGTTGCCTTCATCGTATACAGGATATAGACCATACATTGCGTACGGAGTGCCAATAGAGAAAAAAGAAATCTGTTAATTAGTCGATTAACAATAACAGTATATAAATTCATTTACAAGTATGTTTTGCCTCATGATGTTAATAAATCAATTGTCTATGTACACATTCTGTCTAACAAAACAATTATAATAATTACAATAAAAATTTTTTTTTATATTATAATGATATGGCCTCTAAATAAATTGACTGTTAAAAATCTACAATATCACAAGAATAAAAACGTAACTCTAGGGCCTGGTTTTTCATTTGAAGGTAAATATATCTAGTCAGATTACTTTGAAGATTAACTTTCAAGTTAGTTGTTATTGCGTTTTTCAATGTATTGTTATTGGTTAATCAATCTTCAATAAACCTTTACCCATCAAAAAATTTCTGATGCTGGTATTACAACTCAGAAAAAAAAACTTTAGTTTATGTAATATAGGTATCTATAATTCACTCAACATTTACTATAGAAAAATACAATAAATCAAGAATAATGTTGAAAATAAAAGTTTCAAAGTTTTAAAATTTTAAAAAAGTCGTGAAAGCAAAAATCGAGACGATACAAAAGAATATAAATTGAATACCATAAATAATTACAGAGGATTTGTTACACGTAAGCTAACGATAGTTACTACGAGAGCATGGAAAAAAGTTTGACTACGAGAATGCAAATAATGAATATAACGGCGGTATTGATATGCTGTAGAATCTTCTAGTAAACATAAAACCAGAAGTTAATCAGTAAATTTGCTGATAGTAAAAGGTAGCCTTAGGAAACCATTAGTTTAGTGATCAACCATAAATTGAAAAACGCAATTTTTATTTTAAACTTTAGGTTAAGCCTAAACTACAAGTAAACCAGAGAATGAAAACCGGGCCTTGAAAAGGTTTAGAAAGTGAAGAAAACTCTTCTCGAGAACAACCGAAACGAATCATTGAAATATTACCTACGCTAAAGTGTAAAGCAAAATGAAAGAGCTTGCGACGCACGCATTCTCACAATACTTTCTTTATCACGTAGGAGTTGTAACAGTCTTTGTACATCTTCGGGCCTCGGGGAATCGAATAATCCTAAGAGCAGCGCGGACGTGGCTCTGGTGTGATAATTCTCTGATCTAGAGTATCCGCGGACAACGGCGTTTCTGGCAGAGACAACAAAGCTTAGAGTACGTACCTATTTTTTATATTTTATTAAATTGGAAAATACATTACGGTATTGCATATTTACCTTAGTTCTTCTGCTCTTTGTGGAAATTCCTCTTTCAAACAGTTTATCAAGTCCTTGGAAAAATCCTCAAAGCTGAATTTGGCATTTGGTCCCAAATTAATACGTATCACATTCGATAATCTCTCATTCTGCACCATACTTGCAGTTTTACATAAGGTTTCCTGTGCAGTCTGTTGCATAAGCGGCATAAGTAAACATCCGAACATGTAATTGAGTAACACATTTTACAATGACGCGATATAGACGTACCTTAACTACTGTTATATTCGAATCTTCCAGTCTTATTATCAGAGATGGCAAACAGCCGAGAAGATGATCGATTAAATCATCATCCGGCGATGTAATTGATCTCCGCCAATTGGTAGCTATCGCGCCCAGAGCGCCTATGGCAGCAAGCTTCATCTCAGTGTTTTCTTTCTCGAAAAACGGTTTCAAGGCCAGCACTACTCGGGGGCTGACAGGCCTCTTGTATTGAACCGATAACAGCACCGAGAGGCCGCGTAACGATTCGAGTACTACTTCAGCACCGCCTTCCCCACCGGCGGTCTCCTCCAATCCATCGAGTAAGGCTTCCATGCAATTGTCGAAATATTCATCGACCTAAAAGACAATTATTGGTCAATATATGAAAATGCGTATTGAAAAAGAATTACTTTACCTGTCTCGGGTCCAAGTAGGCTATTCTAGCAAGTCCGATGGTAGCAAGCTTTCGCACTAAGGACGATGAATCGGCCTTAGCATCGTGCAGAGTGTTAATTATGGCATCAAGCCATATAGCTCCGCAATCTATTTTGCCAATCAATTCTGAGTAAAAGGTGGCAGCAACCGCTCGCTGTATAGCTATTGTGCTGGTCATCAGTTTGCTCAAGGATTGTGTCATGCTCGACAGGACTTCGTTTCTGGTCGATATACATTTCATCAATGTTCGTACAGTCGATATCAGGTTCTCCTCGGCTTGCATTTCGGAAGCAAATGCCTAAATGCATAAGATACACATTGGCTTGAAGTCAAAATGATCGTAAATTTGTAAAACGCTTTGATACGTACAGTCTCTATCGGCAAATTGGATGCAGTATTCGGTTGGATGGCTACCAATATGTTGGTTAATATAGAATACACTTCCGTATGCGGATTTATCTTCTGTGCCGCTCGATTCGGTACATATCCGTACTTCGTATTTATCAACGACGCGGGAGCGTCAACGTGCAACCAGCCCGAGAGGTATTTGAGGAGAACTGATAACAAACCCGCTAATTGCTTGCTGGTAATCAAGCTTTCTATGTGCAAAGATTCAAGAAGATGCTTCAAGCCCACCATGGCCGCCAAGGACGGAAGAGATGCGGTATTATTCCGTCCGGAATATGCGGGCGGACTAGCAATCTCAGAAAATAGACTGTTGGATTCGAGTTTTATTAACAGCATATCCAAAGCCTGAAACAAAAAAGATCATGATAATGTTATATTTATAACGTAGTACGTTAGAAATGTGTAATTATGTATAAAAAAAAGACCTACTCGGGGTCCAAAGGAATCATTATTGCCAATTTCTTTCCAGCACAATGCGGTACCTGGATCTAATGGTAATGGCTGAGACAAAAGATGCTCGATCACTTCTTCCGGATGGTGCTTCATCAGTGACACTATAGCCACCGTTGCAATGTACCTGCAGCTCGCGTTTTCCATTTGTCTCATTTGTGTAATGATACTCTCTGCAACAATATAAATAGCAAAAACATTCTGTCAGCAATATATTGTAAAATTGGATAAAGATTTTTAAGTGACGATTGATGACTGGATAATTTGCACTTTACACACCGACTAAGCAAACATCGGTCCTGGATATCTCCGATCCTTTAATTTGAAAATGTTGCGAGAGAGCTATTCCTGCTACCAGGCCCGATTCTCCATAGAATAGCAACCCTTCTATCAATCCCTCCGCTAAGCTAACTATCTCGCCGTTGGGGATTTTCTGCGATACCGCACTAGCCAGTCTCTGTTTACAATAAATTATATCTTACAGTTTAGCTTTCATTGAAATTATTATCGCGGTAAGATTTTTTGCAACATTCAATTATATGAACTAACTTGTACAGCTCCATAGGATACCGATGAATCTTCGATCATAAGTTCTTTCTTTATTTGTTGTACGTCTTCACTCAAGGTATTATCAGGTAATGTATGCCGATGACGGGCTGCAATGTTCAAAGTGAGAAGCATGCAGTCTATCGCCAGTGGTCTCAACGCGAATTCTGTGTCCGCACACCAACATAAAGTTCTTCCTACTAGTTTTCCGGCATCCAACTTGCCGCCTGGATATGTATATTTTAAAGAATTATAATAAGACCTATAAAGGAGAGCACACGTTACAAATCTATGAGATATATATTGTAAAATAAAGATATTTTATATATATATATATATATATATATATATATATATGTGTGTGTGTGTGTGTAATTGTGTATTGTAATAATTACTGGAGCACCGTATGCAGCACCAACAGAGTAGTTTTTCTCTCCACATTCGATTTGGATTGCATCCAAGGTAGCAATATGTCAACTAACTCAGCTAACGCATCTGCTGAATCGGATACAATTTCGCTGGACACGGTCCCCAACTCATCCACAACTTGTTGCATTATTTCCGGATGTAATTGTAAAGCAATCTAAGACAGAGATATTAATTAATCATCGAAAACAATCGGCAAATATGACACTGTAATCTTAATTTTGGTACCTCCGAACTCGCACTAATTGTCTTATCCAGTACTGCGCTGAGGAAGATCTCTCTTTCCTCATTATTTAATGCTGGCGGTATACGTCTGTAAAAATATAAAAAAAAAATACATTTATTTATACATTTGTTCAATGTATAATATCGAATAAATACATTGTTAAGCAAAACGTACATTAAAGAGTTTGCTGCTTTCAGTACCGCCGGATAGAGTTGCAACGGTCTGTATCCAGTTGACGACTGCAAAATTCCCAACAGAGTTGCCAGAGCAGTAGCCTTTACGCGTAGGCCTTTAGATTCGGACAATCTGGTGGGATGAACAGCCTTGGCCACCTACAAATAAACAAGTAGAGAATATTTCACATCTTAAGTATATGAGTTCAATTAAAGACTTGTATAATCGTTTATTAAAATTAAATTAATTACTTGTTCCAAGACTAACAATCCCGCTTCCTTCGTAGACAGTTCCTTACATTCGTGCAACTGTTTAATAGTCCAAGGTAACACATGCTTTTCGAAGATAGGAAAAAGTTCTTGCGGATCCCCCTTCTGAGCAATTTCGGCGTAGGAATTCAATAAACCCGCTTTTGCAGCCTCGGCGGTAGCAGCAGCCTTTGTGTCCTTCACGAAACCTAGCAACCTCACAGGGGCCTTCCTGGCATCCTCGACGGTGCAAAACTCCTCCATTAATTTCAGCACGATACTTAGATGCCGTTTGGCGCAGATGCCGACCGCTCGCGCGAATTCCTTGGTAGTGCCGTGAGAACGCGCGAGTTCGACGAGTAGGGTGATGTGAGCGTTGTTATTGCACGTAGATGCCAAAAGCGGCGCAACACCCGGTGTGTTTGCCTTCAAAGCGAGTTCGTCAGCGAGCTTTGCGCCCCATGACTCTCCTTCTAGTTTCACGCTCTCTTCTAACCACTCTACTACTTTTTCTTCCCATATTAAATCCCTAGAGATTAGAAGGAAAATTAAAGGTAACGATATAATATGTATATAATAATATTTTTGACGATATAATATAACAATATACATAATTAAAATAAACAAATTAAATTAATTTATACAAAATCTGTACAAAAAATATTACCATTGCACGTCATCTTTCACTTCTTTAGAGTTTTTTCGAGAGCTTCTTTGCTCATCTTGCAAGAGTTCCTGTGAAAGTTCCAGTAGCTTCTCATCCCAATAAGATTTTACTCTGTGTCCTACCAAAGGTGCTGCCGATTTTAAAAAGGCCACTATTGCGGATCGATTAGCCGGGTTGCTTAACAATTCCAGGCATCTGCCTAAGACTTTTGTTCCAGGGAAGTCCCTTTCATTTGTTGAAGAATTTTCATCGCGTATTATTTTCGCCGCTAATGGAGATAATGAACGTAGTACGGATGTGACCTACGGTCAGAGAGAAGAACAGTAATTCAATACAGGCATTAAACTTAACATACGATGAGTATCTCAGGCAAATAGAATTGTTACTTACGGATGCTATGCAAGCTGAGTCCAGTAATGCGCTTATCAAACACGGCCACAGCCAAGATTCGACACCGTCAACTGTCGTTGCAAGCAAATACAAAGCTTCAGAACATGCCTCCATATCGTCACTCTTTATTTCACAGTGTGACACCTATTTTAACAAAATGAAATTAATTTCCCAATTATTTTTCTCTAATTTTACTTTGGGCGTTATTTATGTTACCATATAGCGAACAAATCTAGCTCTCTGTGACGGCAAAAGAGGGAATGTCGGCCGAGCCGCTAGTGCCACTATAGCACCGATCATTTGGAGCGCACCATTCTCCCCGAGAGATTCCTGCAGGCTAAGTGCAATTCTCTGTAGAGATCCATCATCCTAATAAAACAATATGCATATCAATTGTTAATTAATACTTAAACGAACTTGTTAATGAAATCAGATATTTCCGTACCTCTGGTGGAAGAGTGTTTATGAGGTGTCTGAGGACTACTAAAGCACGAGCGCGTTGATTAGCAACTGGCGACTTCAACTGCTGCAAGATTCTGCGAAAAAACAAAAAATTTCAAAAATTAATTTAATTAAATTTAATTAAATTAAAAATTAATTTAATTAAGTGTGAAAATGTCAATTACCTATCGAGACCTTCTTCGGGATACAACACAACCAACGATCTGGAGCACTGCAGCACTTCATAATGTGTAAGAACTGCATCCCGAGCTGCTTCGAAGGGATAAATACTAACGAATTCGGACAGAGTTTGGTGGATATTCTCCATAAATGGGCGGATTGCCTCCTTGTCATTTTCAGTCTCGACAGAACTTAAAATCACAGCTAAAACTCTGTTAACGTAATAATATTAATTAAATTTAAAAAAATGAAATTTTCTTTAAACTTATTAAAGTATTTTAAAAAGTTATATATCTAATATAATATACAGTGAACAAATAATAAATTTATTGCAAACTATGAAACTCACCTCACAGCAGCTAAACGTAGATTTTGCTTCTTACAAAGACTTAAACACACGGGTATTAATTTTACAATTCTGTCGCTATCTTGTTGCACAGGCAGCAAAGGTACCATAGGCACGAATGCCATTAAAATAGTTTCAGTTGATTTGAAATCGCGAGATGTCTTCAACCAATTGTGCGTCAGAAAGTCGAAGACGGAACAAATTTCTTCCACAAATGTCTGTTTAGTAATTCCCAGAGACGAGTCTTGTCCGTTCATTATATAATCGTTTATAGCTTCACAAAACCTGGAAATCACTGGAAACCAAGAAATCAGTAATGCAGAGCTTCATTAATCTTATCAGGAATCATCATAAAATGTATATACTTACTAAAACAAATTGCTTGTTTGAGAACCTCTTCCCGTATCTGATTCAGCATCGGTAACATGATAGTCAACGTTATTTTAACAAACGACAGCATTCCATACGGATTGGCCGTCGCGAGCTTCCCTATTGTGAAAATTATCGCAGGATTGGGAATTACTCCGGGTTCCAATCTATAAAATACATATAATAATCAGATACATAAATACAGCAGACCAACATTATACCTTTCCCTGGTAAAAAACATTTCTCATATTTTCTCAGAAATTTGGTGAAAATTGAGACTTATGAAAAATTCTGAATTTTTATAGAAATTCTGATTAATAATATAAAAAATTCTGAGACATTTTCCACCAGGGTTTATAGCGTACTTATCGCAAATAAGTTGCGAAAAGTATTATCAGCACTTACTTAGTTAAGAGTCCACCGGTAGCTTGCATGCAGTGTATTTTGCAAAGTTCAATCAACAACTCGGCCGCCTCCTTCTCAGTCTCGCCTATCAACTCGTTTACTGCTATCTCAGCGAGAAACGACACTAAATCTACACTTAAACTTGTAGTCGAGTGTCTGCATATACTAGATATTATGTTCAATAAAGATCCCATGTGCTCCGTGGATATCTTTGAATAGTAAAAATCGCTTAACAAACTGTATCATATATGCAACAATGATGCAATACATGATAGCAATCTCTAATAAAAAATTACCTTCTTATGCATCTCCCAAAAATAAATGGCAGCATGAATGACGATCTCTGGGTTTTTCCGGCTTATTCTTTCAATCGACTCGATCACGGACTGCTTTACATCTTGGTTCTTGTCGTCCAAGGTATCTAATAGGGCTCCGACCACAGCTGCAAATAGATGTTTTGATATTTTGGTCATTTTAAGAAGCAAGAATTTATTAAACACTGTTTAATTGCAAAATACTTTTGACACCTTCAGCTTCTAATCATTTATAATATTTCAAGTTTACCTGGTAACTCGGAATTGCAATTGTTCTCCACTTCCTCCTTCATGTTGACGAAGCGCTAAGTCCCAACGAGAAATATGTACTTGAAAGTTTATGTTTTTATTGACAGTAGATTTGTAGGGCCACTTGTCACACGTCGTCCCATGCAATGACAAAACTGTTTAAGGTACTCTATCATCCTATGCAATCTATCCTCCACGAAGTAAGTTGCGACCTCAGTTGAATTAACATTTAACCATATGATAAATCAAGCAGGTCCAACGCAGTCCGCAAATTAGCACGTGAATTTGCACCGGATCTTCAGATTAGACACTAGACATTTATATATGTATGTATGTACATACATTACACAAAGCAAGTATGGAGTATGGAGCTTATCAGGGTTTCGTAGCGCCATCTTAGAAAGAGATAGACAACTTATAAGTGTATGTACGTGTAGAAAAAACAGGCGCTTTTTTTTAATCTGGCGGCGCAAACAAATGGAACAAGAAAGCATTGACCTAATCAGCGATTTCATTATCATGGATAAAATTATTAATTTTCCGTCCTTTTGATACACGGAGTGACACGGAGAGAAATTCGAGATAATAAATATCACACAGTCTGAAATTTTGCTGGAAGCAGTTCCGCCAGGGGAGTCGATCAAGTCATCCAGATTCGAGTCTGGTCAAAGCCATCCTAGATATCGCAAATAACGCAACGGCAGATACTGTATACATCGTTTATTAATAATTATTTAACAAGTGTGTCTCAAATACAAAATATACATAGTTTTGTACAGATGAAATCTATTACATGCTCGTAACGATTGTAACTGCAGTGTGCAAGACGCAAGAAATCGCTGGAGCATTCGGACAGTTCTCTGGATCTTATAGCAGGTTCACGTCACTTGAAGGGAGGCTTAAACGGAGACTGGCGGCATGATAGTCATCCCGTTGCATTCAACGGCGATCTTGACACCGATGAGGAAGAAAGCGATGTTCTTCACCACTGACCTGCAAAGAAAAAGCGATTGTTAGTATGAAATATTTACGTACGCTGCAGAAATTACAGATACAATAATTGAGAATAAGAATATTCCCAGTAAGCAATCTGTCCCAGTATGACAATAATAGATTGGTAGCAGATTTGCTCCGATATTGCAACAGATTTCGGTATCATCTGTATCTGTATTTAAACATTTAAATGGAATACATCATTAAAATTTTTGCAGATTTTGCTCAATTTCTACAATGACTTTGCCATTATATTCTGTTATAATTTCTGGTGGCATTCTATCGACAAAATTTGCAGACATTTTCAAAATTTATTCTAGACAGATTTGACTATCCGAATTTGGAACGTAAATTATTTATATATTTTAAGGAGTAATTAATGAAACAATTGTGACTTGGAACAGTCGCAACACGAATCCATGTTACATGCATGAATTTTAGATGAAGAAAGTAATTCATGATAACAATAGCGGTTTAATTGTTGAAGCGTTAACAATAAAACTTTCGTTCGAAAATTAATGCTGAAGCGAAGTGAATCCGGCAGGAGGTACGAGGTTATGTTCGCCAGGCGCCGTCGAAGTTCACCCCGCGATCTCCGCGACAAACGACGCGGCTCTTCGTAAACTCACCACTTGAACTGATCATAGTAGATGTCTTTAAGGATCTTTCCGACTTTTTCCGTCGCCATCGTTCGTCTTTTGTCACAAGAACTTGAGTAGCTCCGGGCCGCTCGAGAGTTCTCTCATTCAGAAGTTACGCCTGTTTCCGCCTTTACCACTTTGTGCCACACTTTGCCGATGTGTCTCTTCGTATCTTCTGCACCCTCCCTCTTCTCTCTCTCTCTCTTCCACCGAAGGCCGAATGTGTATATCTGTGCTGTGTCCCGTTTTAGGTGCAGATAAATGGAGCCGAAGTTCGACGGACGTGCACCGACACGCTCCACGCTGATCAATAAGCAGCGCCCTTTAAAAGCACAATTACATTTGCAAGACAACCGTGACGATCCAATGATTACGAAATAATTAATCGACAAGTCAGTTTCGGAGAATAAAATTTTTTAACTGGCCCTGACAAAGCTACATTTACAGCTTAAAAACGACTGTAACAGGTCGGATATATCTTACAAATTAGTCATCATTAGTGTTCAATGTTGATTAACAATGACCGAGTTTCTTCATAAAAATAATTGAAGCGTTCGTTCAAGTTCGTTGACACGTTGTATAGTTATTCCGCGAGGATGGGTGCAGGAAAGAGTCAATTTACGGAGGAAGAGTTGCAGGACTATCAAGTAAGACTTGTCTTCTTCCTGGTAGCTATTATCCTTCGCTTATCTTCATTTCTGACATTTATTTATCCCTTAAGGACTTTTTAATCAAACTGTGTTCTTCTTTTGTTGATAGGATTTGACGTATTTCACTAAAAAGGAAGTCTTACAGTGAGTACTATCAACAAGATTGATATTTTTGTCTATTGAGCATAAATTTCTTCATATAATTTATCTTATTGGACTAGACTGTTAATTATTATATTTGCAAAATTGTATTTACTCTTTCTTGAGTAGTGCACATCAAAAATTCAAGGCGCTTGCTCCAGAGAAAGTTGGACACAACAAGAATGCTAAGCTGCCAATGTCCAAGATCTTGCAGTATCCCGAATTGAGAGTGAATCCTTTTGGCGACAGGATCTGTAAAGTCTTCAGCTCTAGTCAGGATGGCGACTGTACCTTCGAAGATTTTCTGGACATGATGTCTGTATTCAGCGATGCTGCTCCAAAGGCTGTGAAGGCTGAGCACGCTTTTAGAATATTCGGTAAGCCGCCAGTTAATTATTCACGATGTTCTGAAATCCTCTTTTTGGTGACAAAATCTTATTTATGAAGATTTCGATGGTGACGATATGCTCGGTGTGGGAGACTTACGACAAGTGGTCGACAGATTAACCGCGCCCCAGAGATTGAACGATAGCGACATGCAGCAGCTTCTTCAGTATATCCTTGACGAAGCTGATCTGGATGACGACGGAGCACTCAGCTTCGCCGAGTTTGAGCATATTATAGAGAAGAGCAGCGACTTTTCTAAGTAAGACGCTTCGCTAGATCACAATTATAAAGTAATAATTTTACTCGCATTCGCCAGTAACGTCAAAATCTTTTTTGCAGGAGTTTTCGAATTCGTTTATAAAAGTGAATGTCGTTAATGACGAACTCGCCAATGAAAGACTGAACATTAATCGACATTTAATTATAATAGCAGACATGGGCCTAACGCGTACTTTGAAAAAAGGAAAAATCATGATCAACGTTTGCTGAATGTGCCAGGGCTCTATAATTTGGCCTAAGTCAGATCTTGATCTTTTTTTAATTTTTTATCGAGCTTATTTATTTGTAAGATTATGGTAGAAGGACCACGTAACCACGAATATAGATCTCTTAGTTCAAAAATATCATATAATGCTATAACTAAACTGCCAAACACAGTGATATTATTAAAACATATATGATGCTCCAATTTAACAAAGAGAAATCACATCTCTTCTCGACCAGTATACAAGCATTTTTAAAAGATATACCTTATGTAATGAAGTTGAATGAATGCCCAAGTTTGACGTAGTAAAGTCATCATGTCAACTTGCTCCAGTTGGAAGACAGAAAATTCATTTTCAGTAGAAACTTCCACAGGTATATTTAATAAGCGCATTTAAAAAATACATACCCGTATTGAAATATATTATTTAAAAACTTAGTTTTGACAGTATATATTTATGATCTTGTCTATATAATAATAAAAAATTATATAACATCTCTTGTCTTATAAATAATAATGATGCTAAAGCTATCTAGTTTTTTGCTTATTATACTTTATTACAAAAATCACCAATCCACTGTTACAACATCCTGTGTATTGTAACGATATCCCATTCGATATTATATAAAAACGATAATTCACCACAATATTCATGGAATTCAGTCGCGTGTTAACTTAGGACTGCAGATACCCGCTGAAAAATAAAAATAATTATTTATCTGATAACAGCATACAGAATTGTCTCATGTCACAAATAAACCTTACGGAAGTTTCATCTTCATGAATATCCAGCAAGCAGTAAACGACACGAGTATGCTGAGGAATCCCACGCATATCAGAAGAACTCTATTAAGCTTTGGCGTCGACGGGCCATGCGTTTGATCCAGGATGATGAAGCCCAAGCCTCCCATCGTAAACAAGAAACTGGAGGCCAAACCTTCCATGATGTACTGCCCGTTCACGCGATAAGGCATAAACGCTACCTGCAAGGATCATCCTGGGTTAAATTAAAAAAACGAATCGCTGAGGATGAAGGTATTTTCGATAGGGGCTTACGGGTCTCGTGTGACCGTGTTCGTCCGTCGTAGATCCTACACTAGGTGGCTCAACAATTACGTCGTATATGATTCCTGTAAAGTGTAAAACATGTGTTTATGTAAAACTGAACAATCGATAAAACAAACCTAGTATTAGAGAAATTATAAATTGTATAAAATAACATTATATCACTGCACTGTAAATTATATAAGTTTATAACGCGATAATGAATAAACAAGTCGAGATAATTTTTAACAGGACTAACCTCCTGTCACCAAGAAGTACGACAGCAGGATGAAGGAGAAGACTATCATAGCGCTAGGCTTCACGAACCAGGACGGTCTCTTTAGCTTTAAGTTAGGCACTTCCAGGATTAAGAACGGTAACCGGTAAATGCACTCCATCCCGTCGAATCTAAGCTACGCGATGGAAAAATAAAGGATCTCGTCCAAAAACATCCACCTGACACTCCTGACAACGTGACAACCCGGCAACGTTTACGTTTACCGGTCCCCCTCTCGTCCCTCCACCCTCTGCGCCACAATTTCAACAAGGGCACGAACGAGACACGAATATCTAGACGCGTGGCGTTCCATCCGAAAGTGATCCGGAAACGGTTATCGCCTTTCGACGCCTTTCGACGCCGAGTGATTAGACTAATTAGCTTTCGAGAGTCCTCGTTGCCGATCGTGTCGAGGACGATATCCGAAAGGGAGGAAAAAGAGATCGAGTCAATCGAGTGCCCGACTGCCGGAGTGCGCAAACAAGCGCGATAGCGCGCCGCGCGCCATGTAAAGTCTCGTTCTCGTTACGGCGATTGTTGTACATAGTACATACTGTTAATGAGACGGCAATTAGCTCCCTAGCGGTTTAACCTCGCAGCTGAGTGACAAGCAGTGACAAGCAAATTTTTCTTGATGCGATTTAGTATATAGGAGCTCGATTTTCAGTTCTTATGGTACGTTTTGTACTCCAATAGATAACAATATTTATTTTACAAGCGCGAATAATTACGCACCGTTGCAGGACATGTAAAGATTTTGCATTTGCACCGTGGTTGTGTAATGGACATTGTCATGCAACATTGGACATAAATGTACATTTTGCTTGACGCGTTGCTCTTCAGTTCTTATGGTACGTATCGTGGATGATAATATTTATTTCACGCAGATTTAAATAAATTAAATAAATTATATGGCGTTACAGAGAGCATAAAGCTTTGATTCGCGCTGTAGACATATGATGGATGTATAGCCTGAGATCGACAGGGTGATTTTATGTTGCGAGACCAGCATCGGAGGGACAACGTATCACGGAAAATGAGCGAGACTCCAACGAATGATGTACCTGAGAGCAACGGTGCGATGGAGCAGCCTGCTTACAACGGGGAAGCAGAGGAACACGCTGGTAAATTGAGTTATTGAATTGAAGGTGACTTTGACTAACTTAAGAGTAAACTTTGGTAAATTTAATCAGTGATTGATTCAACCAGCAGAATGGTCTACAGCAAAATTTCCATATAATTTACTCTGTCTCTTAATTGAATCTTTTATGAACTACAAAAAATTAATAACTATCCATATATTAATAAAAGAGTATTTACTTGATATTACTTGATAAATTAAATGCTGATCGTGTAGTCTTTTCTGTTTCATTAGTCAAGTCTCCAGTGAGTATAGAGGAGAAGGCACCAGATTCCGTATGTGACAATGGTGTAAAGAGGAGTGCCACCGCCACTGGCAACGCGCCGAATAGAACGAAGAAACGTAAGAAGGCTCCAAGAGACGCCACTGCACCGAGACAGCCGCTGAGTGGTTACTTTCTGTAATGATTGAATGTACAAGTATCTTAATATACGCTAGAATATTGTGTCTATAACGAAATATAACGTGGATGTAGGTTCTTAAACGACCGAAGAGAGACAGTCCGAAACCAGAATCCAAGCTTGACGTTCACAGAGATTACGAAACTTCTAGCCGCGGAATGGAGTAAATTGCAAATCGATCAGAAGCAGGTTCGTTGCGTTTTTACAATATCTCTTGTCGTTTCTCTGTAACACTAACATGGAGTGATAAATACTTGCAGCGTTATTTGGATGCAGCCGAGCGAGACAAAGAGCGCTACAATCGCGAGTTTAGCAATTACAAGCAAACAGAAGCATATCGGCTGTTTAACGAAAAACAGTCGGAGAGACAAAATGAAAGTAAGAAGGAGAGAAACGGCACGGACGTAAATGCTGAACAGAATGTACGATGATATATTACTATACTATAAGATTGCAACTAATCTATCGTAACGTTAATGCAAACTCTTTATTTAGGATGTTGAGCAGGAAAAGGACAATGATTTTACAGGCTTCGATATCCCTATTTTCACAGAAGAATTCCTTGATCATAACAAAGGTAAAGAAGTTACAGTAACTGCGAATAGTCGGTAAAATATATTAGATATAGTAGTGTAGACAAATTTTAAAAATAATGAAAATATCTGTGCAGCCTGTGAGGCTGAATTAAGACAATTGCGGAAAGCCACGTCCGATTATGAAGCTCAGAACGCAGTTCTCCAGCGACACGTGGACAGTCTGCACGCAGCCGTGAATCGCTTGGAGTCCGAAACTAATCAACAACGAACGACCAATCAAGCTCTGCAGCGTCACTTAGATTCTCTTCGTTCTCAACTGGCAGGCTGCTTCGCCACCATATCGCTTCCAGGTGAGTTTCCGCAGAAAATTCTCTCGCCGATTCCATGTCAGTTCGAGGCTCCATTTGTACAATTACTTAAATTTTTGCAGGCACGTACGACGGTGCTACATTACAAAATATGGACAATTATTTCGAACGGTTGGAGTCTCTGTTGAACGGCAATGCCGAGCAAAGTCTACGTAACGCCGTACGTAGTGCCGTGTCCCGTCTCGAGTTAATTGGATGACGATCGCCTCCGGGCAATACAACCAGTGCGTCGTTGAAACACCATCGTTCGAGGCATTCACATCGAAAGTAGCGGGGCAAATTTAGGTGTGTTGTTTTAAGTGGTTTTGTAAATTTCATCTTATACCTCACGATAGGACCGATGATTGCCAGTTATTTAAGTAAATTTACGTGTGTATCGCAGCTAATGATTTGTGGCATTTTCATAGTATACGTGACAATAATTAATTTATATCTTATTTTCTACTTATTTTGATCGAAATTTTATTTTGAATATAATATAGCGATAATTTCTATTTCTGTTACGTATCTTGATATAAACTTGGGCCAACTTACGCATTTCTGTACATTGAAATCAAGTTCTTGTTGATTAATACTTGATGATTAATTCAAAAATGGAAAAAATTTAAATTTGTCATTATTTAGAATATTTAGCGTACGTTTATTAAATTATTATTAATAAATTCTTGCGATCCTGTCATGAATTATTGTCCACACTCAGCATATGTTTTTTCAATTGATTCGACAGGAACCTGAAATTATAATAATTTTTAATCTACATCATGCTACGAAGGCACAAGAATTATTATTTCTAATTTAGAGATTTGTGATTATTCTTACCTCAAGGATGCCGCATTGGGTCGGTGATATTGTTCGGCATAAAGTATGATGGTTTCAATTTGCGGAAATAAACTGATTATAATACTTTTCTTTATCGACAAGACAGATCGTATGAACTCAAATGTAAATTGCGTATTTATCATCAAATATTTTTTCACTGCAGCAGAAATAGCGGCTTGGAATTTTTCCCTGAAGATTCGAAAATTGATTATAAATTATTTATACATATAATTTAAACTTTAGATATAATATATCTCGATATTTGTTTACCTGATGAATTTATCTTCTTCATAATAAGGACTTTTAATTACGTCATTGATAAAGTCAATTGTGTGCAACTTATGTGGATGGTGATCATGAACCTTCATGTAGCATCCAAAGATGTTCGGGGAACAAATTTGAATAATGTGTTCTGTAATATATTTGGGATATTTTCTTCCTTCTTTAAGCAATGTTTTTATAAGCCAAGTTATCTGTGTGAATGTATAATAAATATATTTGCAACCACACTGTGACATTGAATGAATAATTACGGCTGCGTACCAAGTTGGAGTGTTTGTGCATGACATTGTCGGATGATATATTATAAAAGTTTGACATTAACGTCTCGAAAATCGAACGCAGAAAATCACTCTTTGCTTCCTTGAAACATTTTAGCAACGTATCGGAAACTTTAAAACTGCAACCGCCGTTTACTTCAATTATCAAAATCGGCAGGTATTGATCGAAGATATCTCTGATCATCGCTTGTAATAATATGTCGCTTTTGACATTCAATTTTTCTAGACCGAGTATTATCATTGAGAATATCCTCTTTCCTAAACATTTTATATATGACTGTGCAGAGTTCTCAGGTACCAACATAATTTTGTTGATGAGCGTTCTTAACATGTCATTTGGTTGATTCTGTAAAGGTAAGATTTTTTTTTTAGAACGTAAGTATTTCAGCAGCAATCATCAAGTTATACGTACTTTAATGTATAGCGTCGGAGAAATGCAGAGAATCAATGTACCGAGACATCTATAGATCCAGAATGCGATCTCCGAATCTTTTGTTTCCTCCGTTATAGGTAACATGGCCCACTTCTCTAAATTTTTGAAATACATCTTACATTTTGCATTGTATTGAAGCTTTTCTTGCTCAGACTATGAAATTTTGTCAGTTGTATTAATTTGTTCATAGATCAAAGTACGAGTAAAATACGAGCTGGATTCGTAAAATTAATACCTTTAAAATATTCTGCTTCTTCATTAATGATATTATGAATATCAAAATAGGTTCGTCACTGTTCTTAAATTCGTATATATCATAATCCGACACGAATATCTCTTTGATTTCACTGAGATTGATAATATAATTTTGTAGAATACTTATACTTTCCTTGTTTTCGCAATCAATAATAGAACATTTTATCCAAGCCTAGAACATGTATTTTATGAACTCTTCTGATCGTTTCGTAACGTGTAATAATATAGCAAATGTATGTACGAACTTGGATGAGAATAGTATCGAAATTTGTAATTTCCTTTTTCAAGTTTTGCACAGCTTGCTCATTCTCAAGAATCGATGTTAAATAATATTGGGTAATTCTGAAGATGAGATAGTTTATTATTATATTTTATTTTTAATAGATACTGATTTTCAGATGAAATATTTTTACCTTATATCTTTCACAAGTATTGATGCTGCAAAGTGCTGAAATAAAGATATAGCCGAGTGTTTATACTTCTTAGCGGTAGCTGGTTCTCTAACTGCTTCTAAAGTAAATATGACGGCTAATTTGGAAATAATCTTATAATTATTGCCAGTGAGTACGGGATCGAAGACGAGTTGGCGAACTCTGGATGCGACAAAACACCACAGCGCGTCTAACATCTTTCTGGCACCATCTGAAAGCAAATTTTAGCAAAAATGTTTGTACGTTCGTTACACAAACTTGAAAATATATCATCTGGAATTAGCATATTCGAGATAAAGACAAAAACATACCAACCAGAATTGTTACAAGAAACTTGCAGGACAATACATTTTTCGAAGACATTTGCCAGCATCTCTAATAAAAATGCAATTCTGTTCTTTGGGCATTCCAAAAGATAACGATCGATCCAACCACCGATGAAATTAAACTCTTCTAGATCCATTTTCTCGTTGCCAGATAAAATCGTGTTCAATACATCAACGAAATTGGTCATCATGGAACGAGATGTTTCATCTTTACGACAACTTATCAAGTTGATCTATAAGACAAAAAATCAGAATATACAAAAAATTTATATGATTTACATTTGCGTAATTTACATAAGAAATGGATCATACCGTTTCTGTAAAATGTCCAGCTATGGAACCAAGAGATAATCTTCTTTCATTGAACAACAGGAGACATGCTAGTTTTCCTTTCCAAATTAGATTGCATTTTTTATTATATTCGTTATTCAATTCATGCGTAGATGGTAAGAGATCTAACATTGTTATACACTGCAAAAACGTGTATTAATTTATATCGATAATATATTATAATGAAACTGTAGTAGTACAATCGTATACTTTAACTTACTACATTCGTAATATCTGCGGTAATAGCTAAAGTGATAAATAAAGATATGAAGTTATAGAGGCCACTCTCGGAGAACTCTGCTACTTTGTTCTTTGAAAATTTCGTATATACACGCCCCTTAATTTGATTCCAATATTTAAGATCTAACGTGCCATATTTTTTTAAAAACATACCTAAAAAAATTGATCTTTATAACACAATCTCTACTCAAAAAATTTTGACAAACTCACCTATCAGGTGCAAGAACATGCCATAGCTGGACTCCTTGGAATGTTCAAACTTGCCGTAAATTCTGTTATTAATTTGCTTCAGAATATCCATAGGT
Organism: Temnothorax curvispinosus; assembly: GCF_003070985.1. Classification (NCBI taxonomy): domain Eukaryota; kingdom Metazoa; phylum Arthropoda; class Insecta; order Hymenoptera; family Formicidae; genus Temnothorax; species Temnothorax curvispinosus. Next base: position 493,160 of record NW_020218739.1, on the reverse strand, counting down.
GTCTTCCTACAAAAAAATATTCGGACTTTATTTATTTATTCGGATGTGTAACTACAATTAAATTTACGTGTAAATCATTTAAACATACTTTTCAAGGGACAGGGCCCAAGGTCCAGAAGTCTGTAATAAGAATGGTTGATCTAATCTTTTGTGGAAACAGTCCCAAAGAAACGATATAATTGGCACTCGCGGTTGCCACCAATTAATAATAAGATCGTGTAATAGTGGTATTATGATCTTGAGCTCTACATCAAGCTCATCTCTTTCACCGTCTTTTCCACCTTTACACACGTAAGCTTTCAGAACCTTTTCAACTTGTTCGCAATTTGATCTAATCTGTAAATGGACATACATATCTGTTACATGATCTTTGAACTTCAATCTAATTTGTTATATATTACCCTCGGAGAATTAGACTGCAGGTATACGCCATCGTTACTGTATCCGTACAACAGAGACAGATGATATATTATCCAGATGCAAAACAATTCGGGATTTTTACAATCTGGCAGAGAGGAATCCACGCTTTTGTGCCAGAATATTGCTTGAGATTGATTCCTACTCAGTACTCGATCGACACAACTATTTACAAGGTCCCAAAACATCTAAAAAATTTTTATTACAATAAGAATATACATCTGCGAAATTATTAATAGTAGTTTACCTTAGTTTTCTGCCTTTCTCCTAAACTGTCGGCAAATATTTGAAACATGAGCCACAATTCTCGCGTGCATGTGCAGCAATATGGCGTTTTCTGCGTGAGATCCACAGTCCAGCTTAAAGCTAACTGAATAAAAAAGTAAAGAAAGATATAAAATAACGCGTTTATTACAGGAAACGAGTTAAATGCTTCAACCGTTTTTATTACCCTCTCAAATATTTTCAAGGCAGAATATAGGAGATCATTGATGGCAATTTCAGCGGTGTTTTCAAACTCCTCCAACTGTATGTGATATTGGTACCATATAGTTCTCGAATGTATTAACGTGGCGAAGAACCACCTTAATTCTAAATGCATGTGGTACAAATGAAACTCTGGCTGATTACACTGAAACAGAAACAACTGTATTACGTTGTATCGCTCAGCCAAAGGCAATAAATTTCTTTAATCACCTTGTTGCCTGTATTAGAAGCAGCATAATGCAGAGTCGAATCTGGTATGGTGTGTAGCATACTGAGAAAGTGTTTAACGCAATCAAACAGAGTATCTACATCTTTGCTGATTTCAGGCATTACTGCTTCTAACGCACCAAGATCCCACTTTATACTGCAATATCGAAACGTAAGATGAGTCGTTTATCGCAAAATCAAAACATCGTAGAGATATAGACATTCCACTTACCTGTTCATGTACGCACGGAAATATACAATAAATTCGCAAATCATCCTCCTTAGAGAAAAGTAATTGACATTATCGTTATTGGATAATCCAGATATGACTGGTCTCTCCTGCCTGTTTAATATTTTCAGCTGCATCCTACCAAAGAGACAAGTATGATTGATGTATTATAGTTCACCTAAGTAGAGCCAGTGAAGGTAACAATGAAGAAAAATTTTTTTCTCGAGAAACATTCTTACTCCATGCAATTAATAAGATGTTTAAGATTCATCACGGCGACCGCTCCGGGCATGACGCAGTCGAAAAGCTTGACTTCCACATGAGAAAAGGGACAGTCGGTTTGTGGAAAAACCGCATTGTCCACCTCTCTGCGATAAAACAACCCACCTCTGCTCAGCTGCCAGTCGTTGACGTTCACCTTACCGTTGCAGTCGAAGGTAGCATCGAGATCCATCTGTAAAGTTTCTACTGCAAAAAAACCACTCGTCAGTACATACATCAGAAGATTGCAGTCAAATGGCACTACAGCAACACATTGTATGTACACGCATTGTATTGCAGTGGCATTACAACAATACATTGTGATAAGTAATAAACTTCTCGTGCTCATACTTGCGATAATAACTGCAAAATTCGCGTTTTAATCGCGTCGCTGACATATAAATTGCATTTAAACGATCTCAAGGATCCCGATTATCCTGAAACACTGAAGAACGTGCCCATCCATGCCTTGGCTAGCAGACGACTTTCGTGCGTTTTGGCGGCATCTCCATAGTCCATTCTCCAATTATCTCCAGTGGCGCTGGTCAGTGGTCACGTGCGCGAGATGGGACAAAACGCGATTGAATTCAACTGACGGGAATGTATACGATAGAACATTACCGAAATGTAATTATCTATCTTAATTATCTTCTTCGAGAACTATCGTGTTTATGATATCTAAAATATCGTAATTATCTTTTATCAAACTGAACTTTAAATTTATTACAAGAACTCGACCAGCAGAATTGCCTAAAGTATAATTTTGTTATCCTTAATCTAATTCTTTATCTTCTATTAAACAACAAAAGACCTATAAATTTACCACGTTAACAAATAAATTATTTAGTTTTTATCTAATAATATCTTATCTCCGTTTAATTTGTCAAATTATAATACTTGCAGTATTTTGTTAATTTTGTGGATAAAATTATTAACTTTTTGTTGTTTAACCTTTTCTTAGAACTACTGTGAGAAAAAACGGAAAAAAAAACAATTTAAAAAAAATGCTAATCAGTCAATTGCGGTTTCAGGTAAACACAATTAAAGTGCCGCAACTACTTTCCTTATCTCCACTTTTCTCACATATTTCTCGTCTATTCTCTCATACAATTCCTTTGTATTCCGGTTTCTCTATAACCATATCCGCTCCTCGAGAAAAATCTCCCTTCTCTCCACTTCTCTCCTCCCGAAGCCGCGCGATCTGGCGCGATCCTCGAGGCGGCGCGTCCGTTGTTTACAAGCTCGCGCACGACGACGTCGAAGATGGCGACGGAAACGAGGAGCGCGTCGGACGGAGCGGCCACGTGCGCGTGAATACCCACGACCGCGACGGTGGGACGTGGCGAGCAGCGAGCTGCGACGAGCCCGACGGTGCGCTCGCCGTTCAGACGACCCGGCCGCGAAGCGAGACGCGAACTGGACGCGTGACACGCGCGCCCGGGCCCGACCGGATCGCGCTCACCCAGTCGGCGACCGCAGCGGCGGCGACGGCGGTGTTCGAGAGGACGGGTCTTGTGCCCGATGACTCACCCGTTCGTGATCGGGTGACAATGCTCCCGTGAGGAGGAACGACCGCCCGGAACGCGGAGATCCCTCGCGCCGCGCTCGCCAACATGAACGTCTTCAAGGATCTTCACGAAGAGGTACGTCGCGTCCTCTGCTCCTTCGAGCTATCGCGTCTATTTACGAGGCGCAGGTTAGCTCGTTCGTGTCAAATTTGTGTTTTCATCTGGCGTGGATGTTCTCCGTACGTCTCTGCAGCTTCCCCCTTTCTCCTGTCAAGCCTAAATGCAGATTGTCATTGTACATTCTGTCTTGGGAATTTTTTAAAATCAAGTTTCTTTGTTTTGAAGAATGCATGAAGGTTCTTAGTGAGTCTTGCTTGTATTTTGATTATGTATGACCACGGTAAGACCACTACCGTGTGTACGACCTGTATGACGATATATTGTGCTATTTATTTTTTTTTGTGCAATTGACAAGTGTCTTTAATGTATAAATTTAGTCAAGAGAAAGGGAAATAACCTTGTAACTGTTTTATTTTCACAGCCTCCTCTGTTACAAGCTATATTTCACGGAAATGTGGAGGCAGTTCGTACGTTGCTATCACAAAAGGAAGATGTTAACTGGCAAGACAAGGAGCAGCGTTCCCTCTTACATGCTGCGGCATATAGGTCAATATCTGAGTTAATAAAATGCTGGAAACTTAATGAAAGTCACTTCGATTACTCAGTTAAAATATTTCTGGTATTCACGTTTCAGGGGGGACACAGTTATTGTAGAACTTCTCTTGTTAAACGGTGCAGCACCGAATAGCAAAGATAAGAAATGGTTGACTCCCTTGCACCGAGCCTGCTGCTCGGGCAATCACAACGTAGTGGACATTTTGTTGAAATACAAAGCGGACGTGAACGCCCGAGATCGCAGTTGGCAGACACCTCTTCACGTAGCAGCAGCAAATAACGCATCGCAATGCATAGAACTTTTAATACCACATGTGTTAAATATCAATGTCACAGACAGGTTTGTACATACTTTTTGTATTGTATCATTATTTCGGTAATCTCACGATGACTGTACAATGGGAAAAATCACAGATTTATAAATTCTTAATATAAACGCACATTGAATACATAGATTATTGTTAAATTATTAATTTCTACAGAGGCGGAAAAACGTGTCTTCATCATGCGGTGTATAACGGGCATGTCCAAACGTGTCAATACCTTATGATGTTTGGTTCCGTGATAAACGCCTCCGACAAGAAAGACCGAAGGGCTTTGCATTTCGCGGCGTACAAAGGCCACAATGAGATTCTGAAAGCGTTAATAGACAAAGGTGCCGACGTGGACGTTAAGGTACTAATTTTTTTATTAAACTTTCGGTAGAACGCTTTTAGGTGTATCTTAGTTGTACTGTATATGTAATTACTTTGTGTATTTCTGTGTTAAGGATCGAGATTTATATACTCCATTGCATGCAGCAGCCGCGTCTGGTAATGTAGAATGTGTGCACATTTTAATCGAAGCTGGCGCCGATATCGAGGCCAAGAACGTGTACGGAAATACACCACTGCATATCGCGTGTTTGAACGGATGTCCCCTCGTAATCAAAGAACTTGTAGCCAATCGTGTTAATTTAGGTGAGTTATTATCAGGATTCGGTACTAGGATTCACGACATTTGAATAAACGTTATATCTGTCGATCAAAACAGAGGCCGTGAATTATCGTGGGCAGACCGCGTTGCACGTCGCTGCCGCCAGCCTGCATGGTGTTCACTGTTTTAAAATGTTGATATACAATGGATTGAAAGTCAACGTTCAATCGGAAGACGGCCGTACACCGTTACATATGACTGCGATCCACGGGAGATTTACGAGATCAAAAACGTTGCTGGATGCAGGAGCTTTTCCAGATGCGAGAGACAAAAATGGAAATACCGCGTTGCATATCGCCGCTTGGTAAATTATCTACAGAATTATAAATCTGTTCTTTGTAAACATCACCTGTTGAATAAGATGGTAAAAATAAACTTCAAATTACAGGTTTGGCTTCGAATGTTTGACGACATCTCTATTGGAAAGCGCTGCGTCTCCGGCTACACGCAACGCACAGCAACGTACACCTTTGCATCTGAGTTGTCTAGCGGGACACATAGAAGTGAGCCACATATTTTTTCAATATTTATACTCAGTTTACTGTTTACATTGCGACGATTTAATGTCCGATTTATTTTTATCCACAGGTCTGTAGAAAATTATTGCAACTCGATAGCAGGCGAATTGACGCGCGAGATATCGGTGGCAGAACAGCTTTACATTTGGCAGCATTTAAGGTAGCGTGTCGCTTAACTCTAATCTTATATAGCATTCTTAATATATTTTTTAAATCTAATAATATAAATATATTAATCGTAATGTGATCATTCTAAATAGGGGTCCGTAGATTGTTTGGATCTGCTGTTATCTAGCGGTGCCAATTTTCGTCTTGTTGACAATGACAATCGATTGGCTCTTCATCATGCCGCGTGTCAAGGACACTATCCTTGCGTCTTCACTTTGGTTGGGTTCGGTAGCGATTCAAACGCTCAGGACGTGAACGGTGCAACACCGTTACATCTGGCTGCAGCGGCGTCGAATTCTAATGCCGAGTCAGTATCAGTCTTTCTTTAGCGGACCAATTTTTCGCATTTATTTGTTTATATAATTTATTTTAATTTTGCGCAGGTCTTTTAAGTGCGTGCAATACTTGCTGCAGCACCGGGCAGACCCGCATTTACGCGACAAACGCGGTTTCACCGCGATCCACTACGCGGTGGCGGGTGGCAATAAAAAGGCACTGGAAGCGCTTCTGAATGCGTCGTCGCAACCTTCGAATCTGGCCGCTTCGCTCAGCTCTTCGACCGGGCAGGAGCCGCCCCTGCCAGCGCTCACTCCGATACACCTCGCGGTAAATACAATGGCCATGCAAATTTAAAATTATTCGATATCAATGAAATGCGAAGCCATATATTCCTAACTCGTAAAACGTGTTATCTCAGGCATATCACGGTCACGATGAGATCTTGCAACTGCTTCTACCTTTGTTCCCCAATACAAATATCAAGGAAGACAGCGGGAAGACGCCGCTAGATCTGGCTGCCTACAAGGGGCATAAACAATGTATCGTGCTTCTGCTGCGATTTGGCGCTTCCGTGGCAGTGCAGGTAAGAAGAATCTGGATTTCCCGCTTGGTAAGCGTACGTTTATACACGCAGCACTAACGTCACCGTGTTTCCAGGATTCCGTCACGAAACGCACGCCCGTGCACTGTGCTGCCGCGACCGGTTACGCGGATTGCCTGGCTCTTCTTCTGCAGAACATGGACGATCCCAACGTGGTAAATTGCTACGACTCCAAGCAACGCACGGCTCTGACGCTGGCGGTGGCGAACAACTATCAGGAGTGCGCGATGCTGCTGCTGACGTACAAAGCCGACTGCAATTTGCCGGACGTCAATAAGCACACGCCGCTGTTTCGCGCGGTGATCAACGAGTGTGATAATCAGTTGGTGAAACTGTTGTTAAAGCATGGTGCCCAAGTGGCAGTGCAAGATGTAAACGGTAAAACGCCGTTACATTTAGCAGCTGCTTGTGGCAGGTAAGAAGTTACGTTCGTACAGAATTTTTTGCCGTAGTATAGAGCTGTTCTACATCGCGAGTCTGTTTGTAGATTGTATGCTTTAGCCGCCCTCGTTAAAGCCGATCCGACCGCGGCGACTTTGAAGGACGATCAAGGCTGCACGGTGCTCCATTGGGCTTGTTACAACGGCAACTCGAATTGCGTGGAGTATCTTTTGAATCATGACGTGTTCGATTCTTTGGAAGGCATGTAGTTTCTTACACTTCAAAGATGATTATCCAACAATGCGTTACGTGTGTCAAGCTGATTTTTTTATTATTATTATTATTATTATTTCCAGGTAATCCTTTTTCTGCCGTACATTGCGCCGTATATCAGGGATCCGCGCACTGCCTAGAGTTACTGATCAACAAGTTCGGCGGACAGGCGGTTGCTGCTCCGAGGGATTCGTCGTGTGGTTTATTGCCACTGCATGTCGCGGCGAGTGCGGGATCCGTCGAGTGCGCGCGATTAATTCTAAACTCCGTTGGACCGGAACTAGCCGGTCTCGAGACAACCGACTATTTCGGACGGACGCCGCTTCTTTGTGCGGCCGTCAACGGACAATGCAACGCTATTGGTAACTATTGATCCCCCTGTAATGAAGTTACACACTTACGTGATATTCTCGTATTAATGAGACGCATTTGGTCAACAGAATTACTGCTCGAATGGAAAGCCGACGTGCGCGCTGTTGACTCCAATAAGAATACGGCGCTGCATCTAGCTTGTCAAAGACGTCATTCCGCAGCGGCGTCATTGCTCTTGAATTGGATCGAGTCGCTCGGCAACTCCGATACCGGCGACAAGAACACATCGCAATCGCAACGTGTTTCCGTCATTAACATGATTAACAAGCAGCAGAGAACGCCGCTGCATCTGGCGGCGAGAAACGGTCTCGTGACAGTAAGTTGAGATTATGTTTAACGATACAAGTATGACAGATGACATTTTCTGAGATGAGAAATGAAAAATGTTATTTTGCCTAGATCACGCGACGACTATTGCAATTGGGCGCGAGTGTCATAGCTGTTGACGCCGAAGGACTCACGCCCGCATTAGCGTGTGCCCCAAATCCGGCGGTGGCCAAGTGTTTAGCTACTATTCTTGCCGCACAAGGTAATATTTCTTTTTATTCATTACCCATTATCCATGTTTTAAAAACTGTATGCTTATACACAATGTAAAACCGCGATGTTCAAACCGTCAGGTCAAAATGGAGAAACCGCACAATACTCGCCGGCTATTCAGCACACGTTGGAAGTATATCTGAACGGTGTGGACTCGCAGCACAGCTCCGACTCGGAGTTTTACTGACAGCGAGCGTTGGCACGCTCGGATCGTCAGATGTTCCGAGCGAGAATGAACGTTGGCTCGAGACGCGGCAACATCAATGCTGCTAGACTGATCTGGACGAGCGGCTGGCTCTTTTCCATTCTAGCGTAATTAGCTTCTAATTCCGACGAGCCGGGCGAGATTGCTGGAATAGGTGGATCTCCCGTGGTGACTAGCCTCATAAGTAGCAATTGTGACAATACCGATGTCTGTGCTATCGAAAACTCGATAGAGCAACTAACCGACTGCCAAGAGGGATACGGATGTACGTACGTATGTTAACCAGAGTTACTTAATAATAGCCGATAGACTTAGGTATACTTAGGATCAAGCTGTACAGTATTCAAAGTCATTCAGCTTTCTGTTCATGTAATTATACATGCGCGAGGTGCAACATTGTCTTGCATCTCGAGACACGACATTCATAAAAATCAAGTGTTGTAATTTTGTTTTAAAATTTGTCAATTAGAACGAATGTGTACATAACGTTTCAAGGATGTTCAGGTGCATATACTATTCGGTATCAATCGCGTTACGGAATATCCGTGTATGATTGACGATTAATGCGTTAATGTCAATTGTTTTCCCTCTGCCATTTATGTTGTAATGGCGTGTTTTGAGACGACAGTTCGGTCAAATACTATCGAAATACACGTTTTTATTTAGGACGAGTACAAAATTTTGCCATTAGCGCTGAACTCCCATGCAGCACACAACCGTTGAATCAACATCTCAAAAATATTGCATTGCAACGTTTTTTTTTATAGATTTAATGCTGAAAAGACATTGCGGAAACGTGTAATATCAGCTGAATTGCAATGTCGTGTAGACGTAATTCAACATTTAGAAAACATTGTTAAGTAGTGGATAACATTGCCGCACTTAGCAGAACGTGTCTTTATTCGAATTTCAAAAGATAAACAATTTGTTGAATGTTGTAGCAACATAAAGAATCACTGTAAAAGAATCAACGTAGATTCAACGTTAGAAAGATATTTATACTTCAACATTCAACATTGCAATGTCTCAGCAACGTTGTTTCAACTTTTTGTGCTGTATGGGATATTCCTCTTGAACATTATTTACGTATTCAAATTAATTTATTGTTAATTCTAGCAAAGTGTCGATTACACGATATCTATATTTTTCTCTTCTCTTAAATATCTTATATATAGATATATATCTCTAAAACACACATAGCTGAGAACGAAACATAGTTTTTCCGCACACATTTGTGCAGTTTCCACATCTCTCATAGCCTATAACTTCTAAATATGATAATTAACGCACATATATACCTCCTACGTTTCGATATGTTTGCCTGCATAATTTTCTAAATCAACCACGTCGGTTAATATAACACGTATAATTCTCTCACGATTGATTAACGCGAGTCTTGAATATGGACCACAGAGAATAATAATAATAATAATAATAACGAAGTAATAATAGTTGCGTTAAATAAGTCTTGAATGCAATTGTAAATCTCTAACCATGATGGATTTAACAGTAAAACAGCGGAGTATTATCAGTTTTGTAGTCGAGTAGATGTAATAATAAAGAAAGGCACAATTCGTTCTTATGGTAGGAATTTAGATATCAATGCAAATATATATATATATATATATATATATATATATATTTGCATTGATATCTAAATCGATATATATATCGACACGAAAATTTGTAGACAATGCTCAATTGATTGCATTTAATAAACTAGATCATTTCTCATTAGTTAGCCGGACGTCTTCCATTCTTAGCGGCAGTCTCAGTTGAAAATTTCGACGGACGATCTCTGCGCTAACGCCAATCATATTTTATCTATGTTTACACGGATTTTATATATTTTTTCCTCACGCTTTCATCAGTTGCTCGGGTATTAAAATTCGCGCATTCGCAGTGATTTTACGACTTGGTTTGCCACACAAGAAAGTGTAGGATTATGACTTGTAAAGGAAAAATGCCGAAAGTATGAATGTAATTATCAATGTCCCAATGTTGTAAATATATCGAAGGGAACCGAATTTAACCCCTCTCGAGGACTCTGTGCAACAGGGCAGCGCGACGAGGAAGAGAAACGAGTATCTAGCTATTTTCTTAAAGATTTGTAGTAAAGCCTAAACTGCCTGACTGTAATTGTATGTCGAATCAGAAAGTAGAGTTTGTAAATGTAAGATATGTAACGGTCGATCGAGGAATTGAATCGGGATACGTCGGAGCATTTTATTTTTAAATGTTTTACATGCTTTTTATGCTCTCCGTTAACATTTCTGATCGTTACGGCAGATCTATATAAATCATGATTGTAGTTTCTTGAAAATTATGGTATTGGTGACCACATTTTCTTGAAAATCATGGAAAATTATTGAAATACATGATTTTCCAAGAAGTTGCGATTTTTATGTAATTTTAACTTTATTGAAAGTGAAATGATGAATCCTCAAACGGCATAATTCTCAAGAAAATATAAGCATCATACGTGTAATGTAATCGATCAAGATGTTAAGGAGAATATTCAGCGCGGCAATTGTCTCATTATTTTTGTACTTAAAAATGTCTCCCCACAATTTTTGCATTTAATAGATTGTAAGCGTGATCCTTTTTAAGCGACGGTATACACATACTGACGATCTTGAATGCTAAATGTGATCGATATTATATCGTGTAATTCATCGATGAGAGGACATTGTAGTTTTATTGTACATATTAACTCCAATCATCGCTTGCGCGGCTAATAATTGCGCGTCTAATGAAATTGTTGATACTGGGAAATTGAGATCTCCGATTTGTACATGATTTTGTACTTGCGACTGTGTTTTATAAAAAAGAAAAAAACATAAATGCGGGAAGAACTGGAAACGTCGTGCGTGTTATTATCTCTTGGACGCGTGAAACTCCACATCACTGTAATATGTACATATTACGATCGAGAAAAGTATTTTTTCTATACTCCATCCCCGCATACGATTTTGCAAAATGTAATGTCATATTACATGGATATGATATTTTAAGGGGTTCTTACCGATATCATGTATCTGTATCACGAACATTTATAATCAATATACGTCATTGCGTTTTATTTTCACATATTGTGTTGTATTGAAAGAGTTTATTGTTCCTGAAATGGATTACAATTCACCTCTCATATTTTCTTTTATCCGCAAACCTTCAAACTCTCCAATCAGCCTCTAAAATCGGGGCGTATGCAGGATGATAATCAGAATTAAATCACTAAATCAGAGATCTGCTGACTACGAGTCGACCACTCTGCGCGGTTCAATAATCCATTTTAGCCTCGAAAATCTTCTCTACTCGGATTTACACACCAGTATAATTTCGCAGTTCTCTAATTTTATTTAAATACAGATTGATTCACATTTAACATAAATTATATTTAAATACAAAGTCAAAACTGCCAAGCTTTTATATCACTTTCAGCGAACGTTTTATCGGGGGGTGAAAGAAAGATGAATATTTACAGGAAGAGTGAAAATTGATGGCTCTTGTCATTTTATGCAAATACACGTAATTAATATTATACTATACAATAAATTTTATATTTAATTAATATTTACAACTTGTTAAGATGTACACACAGTTTCAATCTGTGTAAAAAATATGTTTTTAGAAATAAAAAAACAGCACTGAGAAAATTTATACAGGAAAAATATTTAAGTTTCTGTATAAATGTCAAAAAATTACATAAAATTACTTAAAGTTACTTATATAAAAGTTATATAAAATTTCAGGAAGTATGTATGTACAATTATGCGTAATCATTATAAAAATATTACATAAGTTTAATTTTCGATACCACGCTCCTAGGAATGTTCGTAATACTGAAGGAACATTTGGCGACGATAGATACAAAAACGGTATCTGTATCAATTACAATCACACTGAACAACATATTTCTCAGCTTATTAATTGTATAAAATAAATAAATATCTTAAATGTAATCTAAAACCATATAATTTCGCGTAGGAATTGTTTCTGATAAAAGTTTTTCCGAATTTCTCGCGCTAAACGCACACGTGTTCGAACGCGATGCTGGTTATGATTCGTTGATCACGAGTCGATTCCTTCTCAGGAACTTTGAGATCCTTTTCCAGTTTCTCCGGGGACAGCTCCAGGCAGAAATTGTCATAGACGTACGCATTCGCCGCGATATTCGACTGTTTCTCCTCCGAGATTGAAGTGAATCGCTGGAGAATGATGTTCTTTCTGGGAAAGATCTTGGGGGTGTACGTCAAGCTGTCGCTCGGCTTGCTGGAGAACTTCATCTCGATATCGTCGAGGCTGCGTCCCCGGGTCTCCGGCAATATCGCCAGGGCGAAGATCGCGCCTAGCACGCCGGCCGCGCCAAATATCCACATCGTGAACTCCAGACCTACGACAGCGTTCAGGTCCGGATAAGTCTTGATCGCGGCGAACGTCAATATCTGCACGATGCTGGTCGTGAGACCTCCCAGGCTGCCCCTGAACCTTAGCGGGTACAATTCCGAGGTCATGACCCACGGCAACGTGAGAAAGCCGATCATGGACGCGCCCACGTGAGTCCCGATGCAAAATAGTGGCACCCACGATGGCAATTTGAACCTAGGGATATAGAAAGTCATATTATTTCTAAGGATCACTAGAACCTTGAAAAATAAGAAGAAACGAAGAATTCCAGAAAGATATCCAAATTAAAAGTACGAAAGTGCAGATAAAAAATTAATTTGCTTATATTCATCGTTCTTCGTATATTATAAAATATAAAATTTGAAAGGATTGAAGGGGTTGAAGCGAACCTGAAGGAAAGGGCCACTCCCACGGCGGCGGCGGCCATCCCGGAGCCGCTGGCGAATGCCAGGATCTTCCTGCCGAAGCTGTTGGCCAGACCGGCGCCGAAGATCGACGCGAACAGCCTGATGACACCCATGCCGACGCTGGCCGCGTATTCATTCACGTCAATGCCGATATCTTTGAGCACGTTCACGGTGTAAAACAGGATAACGTAGATGCCGGACAGTTGCTGGAGTGCGAAGAAGGCGAGGAGTATCAGGAACGGTTTCCACACGTTGGGCTTGTGCAGCGCTCGTAGGAGACTCTCCTTCTTCTCCTTCCGCTTCGCGTTCGTCTCGCAGAGTTCCCGGTATTCTTCGTCGACGTTTAGTCCGGGACCTCGCAGCCACAGAAGAGCCTCTTTCGCTTCGTTCGTTCGACCCCTCGAGGCCAGCCAGGCGGGAGTTTCCGGTAGCATCCTGCAGAAACAGACCATTTCATTCAGCTATATTGAAGAATTATAGCCGGATAGCCAAATCTGTCAAGAATATATTTTCACTATCTACTATAAATTTTGTCGATAGATTGTCAGCCGAAATATGTAGAATAGAATTTGAAACGTACGAACTTTCGTGACTTTTTACTTTACAATTGCCGAAAAAAATGGATATGTCGAGGAAGCGATTACCGTGTCAACGCGAGCGACAGAATCGCGGGTCCGATGCTGATAGCGGCCGCCCTTTGCCACGTCGTGATGGCACCCAGGGTGTAGACCATTAAGACACCCAGGGAAACCAGAACTGGTCCACAACTTGCGAGCCACGCTCTTTGATCTGGCGCTGCCGTCTGAAAGAAAATCAGAAATACTCTGTTAAATTCGTAGTGTCAAATTATATTTAATTTAGGTCACGTTTGATCATTCTTGTAGGTCGCCACTGCTTCTATTCGATATGTCGTTAATTTAATTATACACTTCATTAATGAAATCGTAGAGTATTGTACGTGCGTTTCCGCGTACCTCGCTGACATAGAGATAGAGTCCGTTGGCCATGCCGGTGCCGAGGCCGCTGACGAATCTGCCGGCGTACAGCATCGGCACGCTCCTCGATAACGCGATCAGCAACCAGCCGACGACGTGCGGCAGCGTGGCCAGGGCGATCGCGAACCTGCGGCCGAGGCATTCGGCGCAGATCCCGGCGGCGAGGGCACCGATAGGATTCGAGACGACACCGAGGGAGGCGATCCAAGAAGCCTGCGACTGGTCCGCGAAGTTCGTCTCCAGGAGCTTCGGTATCAGGATCGCGCTGTATCCCTGGGAAAGACCCACGGAAATCTGGCCGGAGTGCGCAACTAAGCCTGCGAGGATCTGCAAACGTCGGATTGTTTCGTGAAATATTTACCGCGGATACAATTATTATTAATGATGATTCAACCCTAATTCCTTCTATTGGCGTAAAGAAACGGTATTAAAGCGTCGTCCAGATATCTTTCTCTCTCTTTCTCTTTGTTTCGATAGATATGAATTGGCACGTGTGTCAAGCGATTCGCGAGTATCTTCCGCAAGTTCGACGCAAAAGTTACGGCAGTGATAGCGTCGAACAGCGATGCGATAACGCGTCCGGCGTGCGTTATCATTTCACATTCGAAAAATAGCCGAAAAACGGATACGCTCTTACGCGTTATTTCACCGAGACGAAAGATTCACCTGCGTCGAGTAGATCATTCGTAACAATGTGTCTCCGTCGTTAGGCATTATCATTCGGATCGCGAGAAAGAGGTTTGTAAGCTAGCCGAAGGTTCCGTCAAGGATCGCGTGCGCTCGGGGCTATGAGACCCACATCGGCGTCGGATTTCGTATGGAAATTCGCTTCCGAGCTTAACAATAAGCACGGGACTTAGACAAATAGCTAAAGAGCTCCGAATAGCTAAAGAATAATTCCGTCCCTCGGTCTTGCAGATACACGAATACCAGTAGAGCACACGTTTAGAGTTTGATGCAATCACGAGGGTTTGCTCGAGAAATAAATAAAAACTCAACGGATAAATAAAATAATGAATATATGCAAATTGGTGGTTAAGAATTGTTTATAGTTGACGCTGTTAGACGCTGTTAGACGCCTACGTTGACGCTGTTAGACGGAAAATCGAGCGAAAGGATGCGGAATGTTACAACGAACGAAGTGTTACGCACGCTAGCTTCAAAAATTCCGCGGCGTCGAAGGACGATGACTGAGAAGGCCGATCTGCCACCTTCGCCGCCGGTTTATCCATTTATTTATTTATAAACGATCGTCTCCCCTTCGACGGCCTCGTTTAACAAAGCTTCTTTCTGCGTGCGTGATGCTCGCGATAGTTATTCTAGCGACGATTGCAACGTTTCGAGCCGAGAATTGATCAGAGGCAGGAAATAAATGTATCCTCTACACCAATTACCTATTCTTACTTACTTATTATCATATTTTTATTACTTATTAATGTATCCGCGTTTCTTCGTTCCGGCTTCATAAAGTAGTCATTTTGTGCCTTTCGTGTTACATCGATATTTTCCGCGAGAAGGAATCTTGGCAAAAGGTTGCATCTCGCCTTTGTTCCGTATACACTCGAATAAATAAGTATCTCAATAGGGATCATCTTCTCGTGCCGTTTGACATTTCGCTTTACTTCGCGAGACGACCAAGTACTTACCGAATAAGTTACGCAACGCGTCGCGCAAACGTGGAGCATCCACGTTTCGGAATTGGTAATATCGGTATCGTCGAAGAATGCGGCACCGTTCGCGGACGTGTTTAATTACGGTGCTGCTAATCGCAACGCGTAATCGTAACGCGGGATTAAGTGACTTACACCATTCTTGTCGCCGGAGCGAAGGATCTTCCACCAAAGCTTCATCTGCGTGATCATCGTGCACCTCAGAGCGTGACCAGGCGACTAAAAAGAATGACGAGGTGCATTAACAGGATGTCATTATTAAATAAATAGTTTCGTTATCATTCGATAGATAATTACAGTCTAAAGTACGACGTGCGACTAGAGCCCTTTAAACATTACATTGATTGGATTAGATTCGACGTAATAATGTCTGGAATATATTATTGAGTCATCCTATAAGTAATGCGGTTCTTTTAGAGATATTTTTGAAATAAAACAAAAAAATTTGATATTTTTATTTTAATCCAAAATAAATTTCCACATTGTTAGATATTAAAGGATAAAATTTAAATTAATACCTTGAGTTGAATAACATTTTGTTATTTTTAACTATCATATATGTGTCGAAATATATTATTATTAACACAAAACATTTTATCTTATTATTATTTTAACTTTACTGGTTTAGTTAAATTAACGACTGAGTAGGAACACTGGCGACCTAAGAATGATTAAAATGAGTATATAATTTGACACTACAAATTAGTGTTGTTATTTACAACTTCTTCCCATCTTCATGTTAAATTTGTAATTTCCTGGCGATAAAAGTCTTTCCGTTTTGAGCTAAAGAATAAATCAAGCTCCTTTTTATATCGCATTATTTATAGGATGGTCTAATGTTTAATTGACTTCGTATACCTATGATCGGCTCTCGTTGCACGTCTCTTTTTCGACTCTAAAAGAAAAAGTTCGATGAGCCGTTCGGCGAATCCCGCTTCCGGCGCGAGATTCGTGCCGATCGTTGAGAATAATGATACTACAATAATAACACGCGATCGCACTCGTGCAGAAAATTCCTCGAGCGCCCAACTTGGGGACCTCGATCTAAACGAACTCGCGTAACTTTGATCCGCGATGAGAAGTGTTAACTCGCCCGATCACATTGTACAAGCATTAATATCTACAAAGAGAATTCGCTGTTGTTAATAGAGAAAAAAAATCGAAGAGATATTTCCACAGATGTGCGTTTCTCGGATTAATTGATTCCACGCCAATCGATAACGTCCGCGTTATGATCTGCGCGATCAGCTCTTGCATTATTCATTCGCACTTCATCGCTGTTTTATTAACGTTCGCGGAGAGATGATCGATGCGAGATAAATACTTTTTAAATTCAATCTGTGTGTGTTTTTTTTTTAATCTGCGCATCGATAAAAACCAATCAGAGTAGATCGCGTGACAGAAGGATTTTTAACGGAATTTAACTTCTTAAACACGTTTACTGTGTTTATCGCACCGCGCGCGATTTCGCGCGGCGCACTAATAATTGAATAATGATCGCGCGATTAAGCGATCGTTCGACCACTCGAAACGCTTAAGAAACCAGCAGCAAGGGCTCGTGACTCACGAGCCTGTTATCGCCGCTAGATCCTCAATCAGTTTCGCACGTTTTAACGCAATTTAACCCATTAACGCGGCACTTGTGGATTACAGTTCAAGACTTATCGTCACCATCGCGCGTCTATTCATCATGCCACGCCGCTTCGACGCCTGCAGTTTATTCGATAAGATCGACGAGGATTAACAACGTTATAAATCTGTTTGCAAATGTCAGCCGTGCAGATTCTCATGCGTTTTATGCGCTATGAAAGACGCATCCCAGCCGCCGTGAGATCCTTATTAGACGATTATGAGCGGATTAAGGGCCTTGGATGGTACTCGCCCTTCCTGCCTATTAATGCTCAACAAGCTATCATGCGCTCCTATTGACGTCATTTTCATTGTACAAAAAATACACACACACACGTATAATTTTTTTAATACAAAAATATATAAAAATTAATAAATTTTGCATCCCACACAAGTTTGATTGATATCGTACAGTTGTGAGACGTAAAATAAATTTATCTCTTTTCAATCAGACTTACAATACATTGGCTCTAATTATCTTAATTTTAATTTTTATTCCAAGATTTGTAAGCTTGTAAGCTGCCGATAAAGTTGCATTCGAAAACAATCACATAATGAAGGGGAATGAATCACGAATGAATCATTCCGAAAATTACAAATTAACATTACCCCACGTCTCGGTTTCCGGTTCGCGTGCCGCGAGAAAAATGCACGTTGCCATCAACGTGCAATAACGCATTTGCACAAAAATATTTCGGACGATGTCCATCTGTCAAAAGGATCTGCGATACTTGAGTCAATTGCGAGCGGATGCAGTTCGTGATTTCGATTAAAAAAGCGAAACGATGGCCCGTCACGTCCCGCTCGAAAAATTTTGAGTGATACGGCATGTATCTTTTTCTGTATTTTTTTTTAAATCCGTTTAAAGTTGGGATTTGGATCGTAAGTATGTCGTATCGTATTCACGGTGATCGCGGGTGACAGGCGCAATCCGATCGACACACCGTTGCGGCACGAGCACGGTCACCTTGTAATTATTAAAGCTGAAAAAAAAAAGAGATTTTTGCGCGAAGCCGAATCGAGGAGTATCGGGACGCGCTGCAATTTCCGAATCGCGATGACGATTTTCGTGACCGACAATATGCGCGTCACGAAGTGTATTAATACGAGATTTGTTTACGTGCTCCGGCTGCTATTTTGGCGAACGGCACGAGAGCGAATTGGCAATACGCGCGATCTCGCGAGCAGGTTTCTCTGCGAGTAATTTTTCGAGCGCAATATATTGGCTTCAACGTATTAAAAATAAATAAATAAATAAATAAGTAAATAAATAAATAAATAAATACTATATTAATATTTTACGTAACAATTGGACGTAGGAATAACGAAAAATGTCGTAAAAGAATAAACAAGTTTCGCATCCCCCACGTCAGGATGATTGATTCTAACTATCTTAATTAAATTGTACATAGAACGTGCAATAATTATCGGTTTAACTGGATAGAAAATTAATTTCGCATAAACGTCTCACAAAAAGCATTCGATTAATTCAATTTAATTTAATTAAGATGAATAATTTAACGAATAGCAATTAATTCAAGCATCACGATCGAAAGATAAATCACGAGATGTAAGTACCTTGCAATTATCAGCAACTCTCTCGGATCAGCAATGACAAGGATATTCCTCTCTAATATCTTGCACAATCTTCGCGCCGTTCCTCTTCCATATCGGCACGGATATCGACGGTGACAGAATCTCTCTATCTCTCTCTTTCCCTCGCTTTCAAGTCATCCCGAGAAACATCAGGACTTACTCGTCCGCGACAATCGCGACCGTTTATGTCGTGGACGCGGATCATAAATTAGGGAGGACGCGAGCGAAGGAGAAATCGGCAAAGAGAGTCCGACAACAATTGCAGACTGGAGACTGGACTGATCCGTGATCGCTCGCGGGGATGACGACGATGACGTGGGAGGGTGCGGGAAAAGAGGGAAAAATAAAATCCGGAAGTTCAAGTGTCAGCGATGGTTTCCGGATCGGTTTGCGAATTTCCTTTCCGAAACGTCGCTGGGAAATATCTGTCGTGGGAGTCTCCTCCTCACGGGTTTTTCCCGCTGGCGCCGGTTGCACGCGTGCACATGGGCGACTGCCCGCGTGTGTTGCGCGATTGAGAAACGGTAAGTAGATCGAGGCAGCAGCACACCGCCCCGGCTTTTTTCGCGCTCGACACTGAGATGATTTTCGTCCGCGCCTTCGCATTTATACCGGCGCGGCAAAGGCGGCCGCCGGCCGCCGGCTCTCTCGAAACGTGCGACGCGGTTTCGCGAAACGCCCTTCCAGGACGGTCCCTGAGATCTCCCTCTGGATACCCTCGCGAGGAACGAGCAAGGATATTCCTAAATTAAATTCTCCGAATTAATCTTATTTTGCAGTCAGAATCGATTTGTATCGATTTTATGAGAGTAGGATTGTTCGGGTACTCCAACGGATGTTCTTGAATGGAAATGCAAATTGATCTGGATTTACGAATAAAATTAAAAATAAACTTATATTTTTATTTTTAATAAGGAAGTATTATCTTTGCAAGGTACGCGCATAAAAATAAACGACGGATATGAACTGAATTTCAAAAAATAAATCGTACAATCAAATAATAATAATAATATACTCATATGGCGCAAATTAAAATTAAATAAATTTTTTATCATAAATAATAAAAATTATTCCAGTTCGGCGACACATAGAAAGTTATACTCATAATAATATGCGTATAATGTTGAGCTGTAAATTAAAAACGAATGATTAATTCCGATGACAATGGGGGTTTTCTTGTCGTGGAAAAAAAATATAATGATTATATCGCGAAGAGAACTATCGGATGCGCAGAGAAATGACTCAATGCAGCCAGAGGGCTAAACGAAAGATGCAGTTTCATCCTCGAGCTTGCGGTTTTCAGATTGCGATCTGTGCGAGGCTCGCCGATATCCCGTTATAGGGTTTTCCAGCGATAGATATTGCTTTTTTTCTGCGCCGCGCCGTCACCATCCGGATCCTATTGTCGATGAGTGATAAGCTAATTCTGATTCGCAACTCGGCAATAAATAAAGCTCGGTTCGTGCTCGCGCATTAACACAGCTTTCCAGGGAAATACGCGGTCGCGAGTGAATGACGGATACGTTTGGTTTCGACTCTCGGAGATGCAGATATTCGGTTCGGAGTGAAAACATATTCGAGAAAACCTCAGAGATCGCACAGCAAAAGAGAAGATGAGAGATGATTTGAAAAGATCTCTCTTGAGATAAAGATTGACTTAAGAGAAAATCGTTGGAATGTATAAATCTAAGTTAATGTGTGTTTTCGATTTTTAAGAAAACGAGCTAGGCCGTCGCATACACCGTTAAATTCGTAATGCCAAATTATATTCAATTTGAGTCTTTTTTAACCATTTCTGTTGGTAGCCCCTGCTCTTACTCAATATGTTATTATATATGTCGTTAATAAACTAAAACAATGTTAATTTTACTAAACCATTGAAGTTAAAATAATACTGTTTTATATTAAAATAATAAATTTTTACACACACGTGGCAGTTAAAAATAACAAAATTTTATTTAACTTAAGATATGGGTTTAAATTTTATCCTTTTTAATATTTAACGGTATAGGCATCGAATTCCATAAGAAACCTCAGAAGATGAGAAAGAAGTAACAATCGTGACGACAGGCAACTCTTATCAGCGAAGAAACCTAACAGGAAGGAAAGTCGTATTGAGGAGCAACGGCTGCCGCTGGCAATTGATGATTGCTTTAAGGCTCTTTTTTTTCAACAGTTCATTATCTTTACGCGATCGCACGATTGCTACGGCAGGCGTCCAGCCGATTACGATCGGCTCTCAGCCGTTTAAGTTTAATCACGGTAACGTTTACATCCATTCGCGGCGGGAGGCATGGCCTCCTTAGCGATTGCAAAGTCCTGCGCTCGCGATATAAAAAGTAAACGTTAACGACAATAGGAGCAGTCGCGATTAGCACTCGCGTATGCGTCCCTGACCCGTGAAAATGCCTGCGAAAACGCATTTTATCCTTGCATTTTCTCCCTCCCTTTCTCCTTGACTCTTGAGCCGATCGCCCTCTTTCAGCCCTCTTTCATAAAAGCTAATTAAAAGAAATTGAAAAATAATATTTTGCAATACATTGGTTTGACAAGAAATATTTTAATTGCCACGATATGGTTTATATTTCTTGTCAAACCAATGTATTGCAAAATATTATTTTTCAATTTATTTTAATTAACCTAAATAAACTCGAAAAATTTGGGGCATTATGTTTTAAACATTTTTAATTTTTTTTTTTTCCATTTCAATGGCGCAACAGTCCGAGTCGGACCTAGTCATTTCTAATAATTGAGAGCGAAGAATCTGTAATTCTGTCTGATGTTCATCATTATGGTGGCTATTTTGTAGTTCAGCCTGCAAATCAAAAATATTTTAAAAACATGACATATTGATGACACTGGCCGATAAGTAAAATTTCTAATAAGAAATATTATATTAATCACGTGAGAGCGAGCGTGGCGTAGCAGACAGCGCACTGGTCTGCTAAACCAAAGATCTCATCAGGTTTGAATCCAGTCCTGGTAGAACCAAAATAAATAAAATTGTATCGCTTGTCTCTCCTCCTCGACGGAATGGCAGCCCGTCGGGAGTATCCCTTGCCTCGAAACCCCCTGTACTTTGCCGTTTAGATTCGGCATTAAACTGTAGGTCCCATGTGCTTGTGTACAACTTGCGTGCGTACCACAAGCATATGACTGTGGGGGAAACCTAGGTCCGACTCGGACTGTTGCGCCATTGGATTGGACAACTGCCAAAGCCATTTGCAATAATAATCTCTTTATTCAAACATTCGGATATTGTGCGTTACACCCGTTCACAATCTTCGGAGCAAACTCGTTTAAGAACGGCCACACGCATACAAAATATATAACCAGTGCAAACGCGCCAAGATTATCAAACGATATAACAATATGTCGATATAATAAAAACGATTATATCGACATATTGTTATATCGTTTCATAATCTCCCGGCGCGTTTGCACTGGTTATATATTTTGTATGCGTGTGGCCATCTAACGCCAAAAACAAAAAAAAATACAACAAAATCAACGCGTTATTCACAATTAACGCAGGTAGTTTTATCCGCGTTAATTGTGAATAACGCGTTGATTGTTGTAATTTTTTTTGTTTTTGCAACAATTTCCGCGTAATGTTGAGTTCCTAAAAAAAATCGCATTATTTATCAGGTCTACCTGAGCACCCAAATTATGAAATTATGTTCAAAGTACAGATCTTTATTTTATAATACCATCGGCGTTTGCTCTCATTTGTCTTTACTCATTAAATTGTCCATTTGATTAGTCCAACGCGTCGCATTCGTGGATTAGATTTTCTTGCTTAATTGGCATCTACATTCTTTTTGTACGGATTTCCTTGATATACGCCTTTATAGGCTTAGATCCCTTTCGACCACCGAGAATTATACCGTCGAGACCTTCAAAATCAATTTCCGATCCAAGGAGATCTCTCTCTCTCTCCCTCTCTTTCTTTTAACTGACCTGAAAATCTCTCTTATACGTCGTGCCTCCGGGAGTACGGGGAAATAGACGAGACGGAAATTGCAAAATACATCCGCGGTGTATAATCGTCGCGTGTTTTCATCTCGCTCTATCAACGATACATTGTCTTATTTATCAACCTGGTGTAATACTCCAAAATGATATCTGCGCGGAAATTATATTCGCGTGTGTAGATCGCGAGTGATTAACGCACGTGTGGAATTTGTTATTGTTATTTCAAGAGCTAAAATTAATATTTATTACCGTAATATATATTTGGCAATTCAATGCGTCTTACGACACTCTTGAAGATACAAAAAAAGAAGGAAGTCGAGAAGCATGGTAGTATTTTTGAAAAGCAAAGAAACAGCTCACAGATTTTTAATTAAATAATAAATTTAACCCATAGTCTTTCAAAGCGAATCAGTAATGGATGGTAATAGAAAATAATTTTCTCACGGTTATCTCCTCGAATTTCTGTATTACTGAATAATATTATAAGATCGTATAACGCGCGTAAAGATAATTCGTGGATGGATCATTTTCGCGTCATCGCGTCGATATCCGATAGCGTCCATAATTTATGGACACCGTAGTGTCTATAAGTTCATATAACGTAGATCGATCCGGTAGATTAATCCTCACTTATTTTTCCGTTCGCGGCGTGATTAATGATTTAATTTGCAGACGTCAGTCTGTCGCGGATATTAAACCTGATCGCGTTGTTGAGTAACGATATAAATCGGTGTTTTACGATAAACGCCGACACAATCTATTATACTTATATACGTATATGACATATAAAATAATGTTACACAAACGCTCGACGCTTCCGGTAAAAAAGAGAAATGTCAGTAAAAACTCTCACGAATCTCGAATCGATTTCTTTGAGCAAATAAAATCAGAGTCTATATGCGACTTTCCGATTTTGAAATTTTGCTCTCAACAAATATAAGTCTCGTAGAAAATGTTCATGTATTGCGATCGAGAGATTGTTAGAAAGGTTCCGAAACAACACGAAGCCTATTTCTGTATTTCCGCTCGAAGGTCTTGAGCCCGTTGATCTCGGGCCGATGATGCGAACGAACGAAAGTCTCGATCAGGAAACATGTTCAAGGACCAGTTTCAACTCAGGAAACAGCTATCTCTGTGACAAATGACATTTATGCAAATCGCGAAAGCCCACAGCCCTCGCGGTTACTTCCGTTTCCGATTACGACGACCTTCTGTTGTCGATGAGAATCTCACTGGATTATTTCTGATTGACAGGGAAAATTCACGCTATACCTACGTACGATCGTATCAAAGATACTGTGCCCGTATCCTCTACGATTTTCATGTGAAAGCGAGATGATTAATTGAATAAATGTATTGAGAGATATAATTTTTCACAATTAATAAATTTTGGGCAAGAAGCTTGCAGTTTTCTCTCATAAAAATTGCACTAATGAAAAAAAGTCCTACATGACTTCCAGGAAGACTTTTCCTCAGGAGGCTAAGGGCTAAGGCAACGCCGCCGTCGAGAAAGAAGAATTAACGAAATTGTCTTTTTTTGTTTTCTCATATCGCGAGCCGCGATGCTTATATTAACAACTTTCGTTGTCATCTGCGCGATGAGTGTCCGCGGAAGACAGAAATTTATCTCAACAAGATCGTTGAGCCATTATACATTCGTTGTGATTGCAGAAGGAATACGTTAGAGACGCGTTAGAGACAATCGCTTTAATCTAAAATTTGAAGGAGGACCGAAGGAGGTACGAATGGGCGACAATCTCGATTTGCACGCGAGACGTGCAATCGAGATGAAACGACTTCTTGCGATGTCGCATAATTCTCGTGCATCACGACGGCGACGATCGACGCGACGTGCAATCTTAACTTCCTGATGCTAATATGTCGTACACACAAAATTGCATAAGACGCGTCCCCGTACCGTGTCGTTACGGATGTAAATGTCATGGTACGCGCTACGTTAGGACGACCTGGCGCGAGCTTATTGCGAATCTATTATCCGCGTGTACGTTGCATGCCGCGACATTGGCGAATGCATCTTCGAGCGTGTCCAACCTTCACCTTGCTCTATCCTTAAAAAATCAGATTGCGGGATTTTTCTTCTTCTCACGCGATACCAAGAAAAATTCCAAGAGATCGCGATTGTCGCACGTCATGTAACAAGATGTGCCACACGATAACAGCTTAATCGTTGGCGTTTATTACACCAATTTCGTGATGATTCGTGCAATTATTAATTTGTGACGTAACAATTTGTTTAGATCTTGATCGCGGTAATTTGCAGCGTAAAATAATGACGGTGGAAAAATGTCGCACCCTACACTTAAAGCGCATTGAAATCATGTCGGCACAAAGCGTTGTGATTAATTAAAAGCGAGCTTTATGGAATATTTTATCGATAGGAAAGTTTTGTTCTACGTCTCACACACATGTATACACGCATTGTTAATTATAATAATCGATTTCTGCTTAAACATTTCCACCGAAGGAAGGACGAGAAGAACTCGCGAAGGAAGGACGGAATCGGTTTGCACGTGTCGAAGGATAAAGCGATTCTGACGTCTCGCTATTACGTATCGTTACGTAATTATGATATAATAACGGGGCAAGTGAGAAGCGGCACCGAGTCGTACGATAAGATGCATAACGTCAGGCGTGATTTGCTCCTGAATGTATTTTTTTTCCGCAGTTGCGGATTCCCGCGAGCAATTTGCCTATATAAGATGAGTTTTAATTGCGAAAACAAGCGACGGTGGGGAGAACAACGCTATTATCTTGTAGACGTCAGATTACGCGTTTATCATAAAGGATTTTAGAAATTTCTCGTAACGTACTTATGACCGTTGCACTTAATGACCGCGCGATTATACCACGCGCCGTAATTCATACGTGTGCTGTAACAGGTTTATCGTACTCGAATTCACAAGAACGTACGTACACAAGACGTAACATAATTATCAATTATTTAGCCTGCCATAACGCGACTAGCGAGGCTTACAATCGCGACTGATAAGCTGTACTATCCGAAAAAGAAGAATTAAAGTATGATAACTGATCGGGCGCGCATATTGTTAAACGTGTGCATTTTTCGGATCGCATACATAAAAAAAAAATAAGTATCAAATCAAGATTTATATATTCATGTATACGCAACAGTCTATTAATTATCTTCACTCAAAAAAACATATTCTACTTATAAGTGGAAAATTCCTCTAAGCATTTCTTCTAAGCAAAAAATCTTACATAAAGCATATTTTTCTTTAAGTAAGACGTATTACTTTATAAAAGAGTGGATGCGTGAGTTATAATCAAGAGTATATTCCTCTATAGCAAATTCTACTATAATAATCCGAATAGCCTCTTAAGGGGGAATATACACCTAGAAACGAAAAAAAAGGTAATTTTCGGGAATTTTTTTCAGGGGAACTATTGGAATTGTCGGGTCGGGGTTTTTTGTAGTTAAAAATACACACTTTCAAGAATGTTTTAAATTTTTTTTATTAAAAAATGTTGCAAATTCACGGAGTACTGGAGTCGTCTACGGAGTGCCGTAAAAAAAGACGGTACCCAGTGGCGCTTCGTCAAAAATCATCTAAAACAAAAAAATCAAACAGGAAATGAAAATAGATACTATTATCTTTGACGTGTCGTAGCCAAT
Organism: Temnothorax curvispinosus; assembly: GCF_003070985.1. Classification (NCBI taxonomy): domain Eukaryota; kingdom Metazoa; phylum Arthropoda; class Insecta; order Hymenoptera; family Formicidae; genus Temnothorax; species Temnothorax curvispinosus. Next base: position 466,731 of record NW_020218739.1, on the reverse strand, counting down.
TTTAAAAATATTGATTTTTTACAAAATGGCGGGCGCTTGAACTCAACGTAGCGATTTTCAAGATCGCTCTAGTAGACGACTCCAGTACTCCGTAAATTTGCAACATTTTTTAATAAAAAAAATTTAAAACATTCTTGAAAGTGTGTATTTTTAACTACAAAAAACCCCGACCCGACAATTCCAATAGTTCCCCTGAAAAAAAATCCCAAAAATTACCTTTTTTTTTCGTTTCTAGGTGTATATTCCCCCTTAAAATAAGAGAATATGCAAGATATTAGTGGCACGCGCGTTTGTTAAAAAACGATTGTCTTATTAGCTACGCGATGCGTACACCCCACCACACGAGACGATGTCAACGAGCCTGTGGCTGCGTGCGAATTGTATGCACATTGAAGTGTAGTGCTAATTAGATAGTATTCTTTATTATGATTATAAAAATAGATTATAAATCGTTGCATATATACAAGTACATAAGTTTTGAGTTGACACTTCTTTTTTTGTGCGTATGAATTTTGCAATAGTCACTGGCAATAAATTTTCTCCCGATTGCGCGATTTACACTCTGAGTAATTTTACCCGCACACGCGTATATTCTTCCGACAGAATATTTATATTTTGATAGATCGGTGGTCTATCTTTCCACTCTCGCGTTACTAGAAGCCAACTAACTTTTAAAGAACGATACTGCTGCAAAATCATTTCGTCGACGCAATTCATTGCGCGAGAGCTGCAAAAGTGCCGTCGAACTCGCGCAAACTTTCGCCGAGAATCAGTCAAGCATCCAGCGAAGTCATTAGATTTAGTGGACCGATTTGGGATGAAAGACGTGGCGGAAATGTCCGCGACGAAGTCGGCGATGAAGCGGAAAGTGCGGTGTTACATCACGAACTCTCTACCGCACACGTGTCAACGTAATCATAATAGGCATGATTTTTTTTAATTGCGATTATATAGAATCCTAATATCGGTTTTAGACGTCTGTAATTTCGATTATTAATTACGTAATAACGTACGGAAAAAAAGCTAAGAATTGTTACTGTCCCTTTGGCGGATTTGTCAAAGTCAATCAAAACGAAAAAAACAACAATCTCTCACGCAATACATCGCTTAAATTACGAGAAACAATAAGCAATGTAAAATATCGTTACGTTATACTTCGATTACGATCTCGATCTTATCTAGATCGCAAATCCGCGAGTATCGTCCACGTGTAAATCCTTTGATTATCGCCAAGTGGATCTTTCTAATGACAGAGTACCTGAGTCGTCCTTTTTTAAACAATTTTTTAACAATTTTTTGCGTCCTTAAGTATCAGACTAAAATTCACGTAAGACGTTTTTATTATTATTAGACACACGTGTCTAAAAATGTCTTTAAGTGTGTTTTTAGAATTTTATAAAAAAATGTCCTAAAGACGAGATTTTCTGAAACGACGTCTGTAAGTTTTATTTCTTAAAACAGCTGTTGTACAGCATAGCTATTTACTATACGTATTATATTACTAAGATTTATCAAACAATTTCCAGCTCGTCTTTCTATACGTATCACCTAAACTTATTAATAATCGAAAATCATATACACGTCTAAAAATGATCCTATAGCGCTCGACATTTTTATGAAAAATCGCAAGTGTATTAAGATTACAAACGTAAAAGAAGAATACATCAAATCGCGTCGCGATAATTACGGATTAATCGCCTGCTTTATCTTCGAAACCGCATATTAATTAGAAGCATCCGTGAACGTGAGCGGAAAAACGTTGTGAATAGCTGTCACGCTGTCGGAGCTGATGATAAATAGCCGTGGATGTTCGCGCAATTGTCAAGCGTTATTATGCGAAAAATTATGAAGATTTAACGATATATTCAAATGCGAATAAAGCGCGGACGGGAAGAGTGACAGATGCGGCTGAATTAGCGCCGAGCCAATCGCTGTTTGCGTGCCATGCTCGAGCTGCATTCGTACACGCGTACGTATTATGCAAGATACACGAGGCGGCCTTGACAATGACCACTGCCGCTGTACGAGTTACATTCATGATCAACACGTCGACAGGACATTCGCGTTATCGCCGAGGATCATGGGAGGAGGGCTTTGCGGAAACGCCATGTTTTCCGCAAAAACAACAAACGTTCTATCTTTCTTATCATCTTTGGCCGAACCACTGATGGCTCTGATAATGCAGTCGCGGAGTAATCGAAAACGTGCGACTATCGTCCACGTAAAAGCTCCTATATAACTGTAGCGGGGTCGACTACGCCAACAATGCCGTTTTTTTTTTAAATAATCTTTTAACTAAAATTTTCCGCGATGCAATTTTTCGTGCGAGTTTACCTGCGAGGAGCTCTGCCAGCCGCCGTGCAGGCTACGCGGCAAGCAACTTTTCTCGCTGCGAGCTCCTCGCAGGTAAACTCGCACGAAAAATTCCATCGTGAGAAACAGGTTTAATTTCTGCGATTTTTAATTACTAGATGGAAGCTCCACGTAAACAATGCTCACTCGAGATTAATGAGAAGATAATCATATAATTTTGTTACTCATTTCCCGGAAGTATTGCATTGTTTTTCTTCTTAATAATTTTTCAATAATTTTTTGGGCTATTAAATATAACTGAAGTTTTACGGATCTAAGTGAATAATGTTTTACTTGAAATTAATTGAAAGATATCTCATTATTTATTTCCCGAATGTATAAGAATCTTACATACATCTTCGGCATTATCACAAAATCCTCGAATGCAATAGCAAGATTCTAACGAGAACAGCACGTAACAGTTGAAACAGAATACTCGCAATACGTCCCGCGTCTCATTACTGGAGGACCGCGTTACAGTTAATCGTAATGACGCAACAAAACGTATTGTTGCACGTGAAGCGATCGTTGACTGAAGGTCGAAAGGGTTTCGCGAGGACGACGTAAAAAACGTTTTTACGAGAAACAAGAGGAAGCGGAAACGTCCGGTATATTCGCGAGACAGCTCATATGACAACGGCCGCACATGCAAAGAGAAAGAGAGAGAACTAGTGTTAAAAAAGTCAATGATCCAAGGTTCTCCAATTAAATTTGATGCAAAAGCGAACGAAGAAATTGCTTATCGTAATTACCGCGATAATCGCTCTTCCGACGACGCGCTTTGATTTAATGTCGCATGATTGCGACATTGAATCTCCTGTGTCGCGCCTGCCGAAAGATTCAGTCAGTTTTCCATTTCGACTGAAATACATGCGAGGAATACAGCGAGAATCAAAGACGATTTCGTTAAGTTTAACTGTCAAGATTACAGTGTTCTTTTGACAATCAACGCGAATAAATACACGGAGATTACTCCCTCGTGCCAGTGGCTTAGAATAAATTTACTGAAACCGAAGTTATACCGTTTTCAATTAAAACAAATATCGATTAAGCGCTTCGGTCACTTGTAGTTCCTGCTGCTAAACCCAATCCGAATCCGAAAAGAAATTATGGACGGTTGCGGTTAATTAACCATATAAATAATTGCCAGCCGAGAAATAATTGTGTCATTATAGGAAATGATTTGCACCTCTGCTGATAGTGCACTTTTCATTCATGAAGAGACACGTTGCAATGATTACCTAACACTTTATTAATTGTGTGAACGTGCGGGCGATAATCACTCAAACTATATGCATGCGCCAATTAATAATAAAAATTATCTATAAGATCTTTAAATTTGATGCATAACGAAAGCGAAAAGCTTGCATCAAATTATCATAAAAAGTTCTCATAAAAATAGAAAATTATATAAAATTGTAATATATATATATATATATATATATAATGTAACATAATATAACACTTTCATATAATTAATTTATA